>NC_064920.1:633561577-633863637 GCF_023897955.1 Schistocerca gregaria | reverse complement strand
CTTCCTTCGGAGCTCATACAACACACGACCGTACCATTGAAAGGCTGGGCTCCGACTCCTTAGACTGTTGTAAGCATTCTACACTCATCAAAAAAAGGTTTGCATCACCCCGCTTTACAGATTCCTGAAGATAGACTTTGACTGTGGATATTCTATCACAGACGCAGTCCCTTTGACTGTTCAGAGATATTACTAAACCCGCCCAAAGACGTAAACAACCATGCATGAGCAGCGCCTATTAGACGGAGCGGGTCCGATAGCCGATCAGTTGCAGTAATTCCACCAGGAAGGGGGTACACGGCTCATGTTGTCTGTAGTCAATACCGCAATTCGATCGCGTGCCATAAAGGGCTCTCTACAAGGGAAGTGCCCAGGCGTCTCGGAGTGAAGCAAAGCGATGTTGTTCGGACATGGAGGAGATACAGAGAGGTAGGAACTGTCGATGACATGCCTCTTGAATAATGCTTTTCCTGCAACCACGGGACGTCGTTTTACGACTCAAACTGTGCGCACAGGCTGCATGATGCGCAACTTCACTCCCGACGATCATCTTTGCAACAACGACACCATGCAGCGCGGTACAGATGGGCCCAACAACATACGAAATGGACGGCTCAGGATTGGCATCACTTTCTCTTCACCGATGAGTGTAGCATATGCCTTCAACCAGACAATCGTTAGAGACGTGTTTGGAGGCAACCCGGTCAGGCTGAACGCCTTAGACACACTGTCCAGCGAGTGCAGCAAGATGGAGGTTCTCTGCTGTTAAGGGTGGCATTATGTGGGGCCGACGTAAGCCGCTGGTGGTCATGGAAGGCGCCGTAACGGCTGTACGATACATGGATGCTATCCTCCGACCGATAGTGCAACCATATCGGCAGCCTATTGGCGAGGCATTCGTCTTCATGGACAATTCGCGCCCCATCATATATGTCTTGTGAATGACTTCCTTGAGGATAACGACATCGCTCGGCTAGAGTGGCCAGCATATTCTCCAGACATGAACCTTATCGAACATGCCTGGAATAGATTGAAATGGGCTGTTTATGGACGTCGTGGCCCACCAACCACCCTGAGGGATCTACGCCGAATCGCCGTTGAGGAGTGGGACAATCAGGCCCAACAGTGCCTTGATGAACTTGTGGATAGTATGTCATGACGAATACAGGCATGCATCAATCCAAGAGGACGTGCTACTGTGTATTAGAGGTAGCGGTGTGTACAGCAATCTGTACCACCACCTCTGAAGGTCTCGCTGTATGGTGGTACAACATGCACTGTGTGGTTTTCATGAGCAATAGAAAGGGCGAAAATGATGTTTATATTGATCTCTACTCCAATTTTCTGTACAGGTTGTGGAACTCTCGGAATCGAGGTGATGCAAAACATTTTTTTGATGTGTGTATAGCTCCAAGAGGAAAGACGCGCGAAGAATACTCCGTTCTGATTGGTCAGTTTTCTTTAAACCCAATAGAGAAACATTCTCTCACGTTAGTCCGCGCTTTTCATAACCAATTTTCATAACCAATCAACAAATAACACATTTTCGATCTGTACTTTTTCCCGCAATATAAATATTAAGCATTCTGGTACTTTGTTTATACTTTACGTTATTAACTATTTTCATTTGCACTCGATTTTAGTTTTACTTTTACCATAAACTTGCTTAACATATTATGATACAAAATTCGCCGTCGTACAACGTTCATCAGTAGAACAATGATATACGTATTTCCTTTAGATCACATTCACGTATCAAAAATGGCTCTGAGCACTATGGGACTCGACATCTGTGGTCATCAGTCCCCTAGAACTTAGAACTACTTAAACCTAACTAACCTAAGGACATCACACACATCCATGCCCGAGGCAGGATTCCAACCTGCGACCGTAGCAGTCGCGCGGTTCCGGACTGAGCGCCTAGAACCGCGAGACCACCGCGGCCGGCATTCACGTATCATTCACACTACTAAAAGCGTATACAAAACTCTACAAACATAAATAAACAAAAACGCCTACAAGAAATAAACAGAACAATACACTAAACATTCTCTTGATGTGTTTCTTGAATCTCTCTGTGCAGTACTGTACTCTGGTGGATGAAAATTAGAACTACGTACTCGACTGAATCCGCTTCAGACCATCTGTCACTGTGCAGGCATGACTCATTATCCTGACACACAGGCTTCAGACAGTAGCGATATTAAGGCGCCCGCCTCACTTGGTTTATGGTTTCTCAGCTTGTGTAGACATATATTCTGATAATTTATTTAAATACTACAGGTAAGTATATAAAACCCAATTTTTATTAAACTGTCATGAATCGTAAAAAAAATAATAGAGTGAACCTGAAGAGTGAGACTGAAGCATGCCCCTGGCAAGTGTAACGCGACCGCCAGTGCTAATTATGTCGTCATCGCGGAGCCGGGCCATCGTGTGGCCAGCGTTCACGGCGCTCTGCCGTTGCTCAACTTCTCGCAGGTCACTGCTTTTGGGCAACGAGTGGCTCACACCGGTTGGTAACGGCTTGCAGTCACCACAACACATCTCATTTGCGAGTTCACTCTATCGCTGTAATTTGGCGAAAGAACGAAATTGGTCAACCTGGCTCCTGTAAAACGAACGTATGTCTCTCAGAGCGAAAGTTAAACAGTAAAAAGTATTTTTTTTAATGAGTATGCTGCCTTCAAAAATGAACGACAATGTTTCGCAAATGAAACCCCCCCAACGCCATCCCACTCGAGCGTTTGAGACAGGACATCAAAAATTAAAAACAGTAGTTTTTCAAAAATATTTAAAGATTAAAAAGTCTTGATTGCAACTTTTTATTTTTGTTGGAGTGACCAGTTTCGATTCTATTTAAGAACCATCTTCAGATTCTAAAAAAACATATTACCAGATATAGGGATCGTTATAATAGTACATGTATATCTAACAAAATTTTTACCAAACAATAAAACATCTGATTTGGTATAAGGAAGCTTCAGAAAAAGCGAAATTCCTTATGTTCAAGAATTATTACTTCCCTATTGTCACCTATGGTGCAGAAACGTGGACAATGACAGAAAGGGTTCTAGGCGCTACAGTCTGGAACCGCGCGACCGCTACAGTCGCAGGTTCAAATCCTCCCTCGGGCATGGATGTGTGTGATGTCCTTAGGTTAGTTAGGTTTAAGAAGTTCTAAGTTCTAGGGGACTGATGACCTTAGAAGGTAAGTCCCATAGTGCTCAGAGCCATTTAATTTGTACAGAAAGGGACTGGAGCAGACTGCAAGCAGGGGAAATGAAATTTCTAAGAGCAGTTAAGGGAAAAACAAGAATGGACAGAGTAAGAAATGTAGAGATTAGAAAGGACCTTAAATAAGAAAGTATGAGCGAAGAAACTGAAAAAAAAGAGATTAAGAATGGTACGAGCATGTCAACAGGATGCATGGGCAGAGACTCCCCAAAATTATGGAAGAATTAAAGATGGGTGGAAAAAGACCTAGAGGGCGCCCAAGAACACTGTGGAAAATGGGAGTGAGGATGTCTGTAGAAAGGAGAGGTGTGACATGGCAGCAAGTGGAGGAAGAAAAGTGGTGGGAGGACCGAGCCAAATGGAGAGGGCTCTTCAGCACCCAGACCCGACAGTAGCTGGAGCGGGATCCGGATATACATAGATAGATCTAACAAAATGTAGAACTAATAAATAAATATACCCAGAACGATGGGTGGACTCCGTGAAACAAGTTGCGCCGACCCTCGACGCTGGAATAATCGGACAAGGAGGAAAGGGTTATTAAATAGGCTTGGTCACGCCCACTGTGTTTAAATTTTAATTTTAAAGATTGTTGGTAAAGTTTTCAAAAATTTTAATTGCAAAAATATGTTCATTTTGTAGTGCACATCTTTCTGAAGAGTTTAATACATAAAACATACGTTCGAGGAAATGTGAGACGTGTTATTTGGTCTTAAGTGTGGCAACGTGCAGTGCCACGTCTTTTCACACAGCGATCTTCTATCGAACGTTACTGTATATCGCTGTGTCGAATTCCAACGTGTATATTTTGTAATGGAAGCCATCAAACCTATATTCAGGACAGTGGAAATTAAAATGTCCTGTGGTGCCTCTCCTGCTCCCAATCGGCCAGTTTGACATCCTACAACCTTTTAAAAAACTCACAGATAATGCTGGGTGGGGTTATTTGTGACTGGAGGAATAAGAACTCTTCAGAAAACATCCATTTTTTATTGTCTGTTAGCTAGTAACGTTCTTTTTTGTGTGACATAAAATTAAACATAGGAAACAAGAAGCCAGAAAAGACATGAGACAACCGAGACAGTACACATTTCTTCAATTCGTAGGTTCCAGCGTTTTTTCTCTATAATCTTGCTACAACTTTACACGGCGTGCTTTCTGCGTAATGAATCTATTACCTCATCAAAATTCATCAAACGTTTTGCTCATGAAAAATCAGAATGTCGCTGTCTGATACTGAAAAAGCAGTTAATATGAATAGTTCCCAAGCTTGGTGTGGTTTCCCGATTTGTTTACGTCTGTTTTGTCACTGTATGCTGGATAAATCGAAATAGGCCTTTCTAATATTGCAGCAGTTTTAAAAAACGCCAAAAAGCAGACTGTTTTGACACAAATGGTCATTTTTATCTACCCCATTCACATAAATAACATGACAGAATACAATTCACGAAGTACCAACATCAGATGCCTACAAGGCCTACTACAAGCAAAACGTTTTGTTAGGAAATAGTTTCACATTTCATTCATATTCTCCAGTTTCTCAAGCATGAGGTCGAAAAGAAGAAGAAGTAGTAGTAATAGTACGAAATTGTTATACAAATTTATATGCTTCCATATAATTTGTGTGAAGTCCTCGTTTCTTCTTCCTCCTCGTTCTAACAAACGACCTTGTCATATGCATTTCAAAATTATATGAATAATCAGTAGACCAACGTGCTTTTCATGCTACGTGCTTTGTGAAGCAAAGTTTCTTTCTCCAAGAATATGAATTTGGCGGCCCCGAAATTGCCGCCCAGGGTTTGTCCCTTCCCTAACCCCCCTACTTCCGGGCTGGGCAGGAGGATACGCCGCCTGAATAACGATTTCAAAATTTTATAATTCCTCTACTGGGCATTCTAAAAAACGAGACAATAACTGAAAAATCGATTATTTCTAAAATTATTTCTCAGCAGCGCTATGGCGTTTTCACATAAGTGCACAGAAATAAAAGAACGATTTTTATGGTCTCTTATAACTTGTCTCACAATGTATCAGTAGTTGGACAAGCTATGTTGTGGCACATTTTGTTAGTGCAGGTGGCCTACATCAGTGGCAGGTATGCACTCGGGGCGAACCTATGGTTTTCCTTTGACTGAAATGTCATTAACTTATTCTTCTTTGATTGACAGGTCCTTAACCTATTGTTCTGCCAGAAGGATTCCTCCTTTTGGTCAACCAAAGAAGAACAATAGGTTAATGACATGTCAATCAAAGGAGAACAATAGGTTTGCCTCCGAGACATACCTGCCCCTGATGTACGCAACACGCACTAACTAAATATGTCACAATATAGCTTGTCCCACTACATCTATCACCTAGTTTTTATATGTGACAAAATGAGTATTGTTTGATCCAGTACTTTATATAACGGCGAATTAGTCTGACAGTTGCGATAATTTGCATGTATATGATGGAAGAAAACAATTCTGACTGTTCACAGATGGTTTAGCAACCGGTCCACTCTGTGTTTCCTTCGTACTGGCCACCACCAGCAACACCCCCCCCCCCCCCCCCCCCCCCCCAGCACCTGCAGGAGAAGAGTCTAGCTACAATGATAGCGAAATTAAAATGAGTCTCATGCCTTACTATACATACCTGCGCAATACTGAAAATATTTTCTAAATGACTCTTTTTAAGAGAATCCAGACCCTCCTATAACTGTAGTTTTAAATTCAAGATACAGTTTGTCACACTACATACACTATACAGATAAGTTCTGGGTTTAGCATGGTGGGTATGTTTGATATCTTCTGTCAAAGGATATCAATATGGTGGTAACTATTCAGCCGATAATTTGTTTATGGACGGAAATAATAAAAGAACGTTTTCCCCAACTTCTGTCAGCACTGATTGGTTTAATTTTTGACATATTATGAAAAAGGCTACGATAAAAAGTGTAAGCTAATGTAAATTTTGGGTCGAAAGCGTTACTTATATGGCAAAATACACATTTGTAGCGAAACTGTGTTTGAAGTTTCAACAACAGTTTCATGAACTCGTGGATAGTAAGAAGGATTTTGTACGCCACTAAACTTCAACTACTCCTCTTTAATCAGCTTTCGTCCTTGGCCTTGCTTGCCTCTCTATAACCTTCTTTTCCCCTAAGCAAATTCCTTTTCCTCTCACTATTTATGAGTGACGCAGCACTGAAAATGTATTTTCCAGACCAAATTACAATCGTTTGTTGTTCATGGCAAAAGCATAATATACTTCAAAGTGTAATTCTACACTTATATGTTACGTCTACAGATGTTGAACTTCATATCGGTTATGTCCAAATGGCCCAGACACTTGACGCAGACACAATAAATCAAAGATAAGAGCATATTTATACACTAAGCACCATCTACCAAAAGCGGTCGTGGACGTTATATAACACTGTTACTCTCCCCAGCCTCGCCACTTCTGACCGTAGCGTGTGTGTTGGTTTACTGAATGAATCGCTGTAGATATGGATGGAGCCTCTATCATATCTCCTCTTAGGAGTCTGAATTAATTTTAATGTAATTCTTCCCTAGCGGATCACTCACCTGATGCTCTTCTGTCCCAGACGTCAGACTTCGTTTCTTACAGCAGATGTTTCGTCGCCTAGTACAGAGCTTATGAAAGACACACCAGGGAAACTACAGACCAATGAGTCAGTACCGTCTCGAAGTGCATCTGTTCAGAAATTGACACGTAAGTGAGAAGCAGCTCCACTGCAAGTTTCCTAACGTATCACTCGCAATAAAGCATCCGCTATACGAGCAATGGACTTGCTGTAGGACAAGTCAAAAGAGCGAAAGTTGCATCCTTTGAGAGAGCACCATATGAATTGATAACTTTAACAAAGAAGCTAGCCATGGGTCAAGAATGCGGTCGAAGTAATAGACAATACAGTTTGCCTAGCTACATGTCGATTTGCAGCGCCGCACTTACGAGTATTTGTACTGTACAGCCTGTTAAAAATCAAAATCGCCAAGTTACTTTCATATTCCCTCACACGTATTAATCTTCAAGGTCGATAGCTAGCACGTCTTTCGTCAGCCAGAACCTTCCTCTAAGCTCACAGCACCAGTTGCAAAGTCAATCGCAGACCTGACACAAAGCGTCCGTGCACTCCTGTTGGTGACATTTGTTTTTTTTTTCACATTTGTTGTAAGTACAAGAAACCTATTGGATAGGGAAATGAAAAGTATGTATAACACGCGCAAACTCGGAGCTGACACTCGGCGCGGTGGCTGATGGGAACGACCCTAAAGGTATTTTCCCAGTTACAGCCGCTCTCATCAGCCACCGCGCAGAATGTCAACGAACAATACTTTACCTCACATCATACCTTTATCGTTTTATTGTTTAAATTGTACGTTTATACACAGAATTTATATGGGTACCTACGTTACCTCAAAATTTTGAGGTTTCAAAGTTTTCAATTACCTGCTGGACTTAGTCAAGTTATATTTCTTTTACAGACACGAAATTTGGACCGATGACAATTGTCTGACATAACAGCATTGGCCCCCCTTATCCGCCATTTAATTTTTATTCATTCAAAGTGAAATGTTCTGTTAGTTAACCTTCGTAGCATACCAGTTTTTCGTTTATTCTGTAGTGGATTCTTTGGGAACAGTCAAGGAATTTACGAGACGAGCTTCAAACGATATTATGAAGGAATTTAAAGGGAAGAAAATGGATGAGAAGTTTTCGATCACGGAAGAAAACTTGCAGAAATGTTAAAATGACAAGCCGGTTAAATAGCTGTATTAAGTCGTGATTTGAGATATTTTCAAAGTGACTACAAGAAAAGATGGACAGCCGCTAGTTAAAAATACGAGTCTCGTGCCTGTAAATGTACAATGGCTTAATTCTTCTATTGAATTGACTTACCGGTCTACGGCAAAGACACAGAACCCGGGATGACCTCCTAACGCATTCCAAGGATGCAGAAGTGACTGCAGCAAGCGTCGAAGTACGGCGGCAAGTATCTGTTGAGGTGTTGGGCATGCAGCGCATCTCGCAGAACAATGACGCACCAAAATTAATAGAGATATGGATTCTAAGCCAACCAGAGCCGCGAAACTACGCAAAAGTTATTACAGATGCACAAAAGCGAACCACATGTGGATCGTAACTGAGATATATTGCATAGATTGTTAGTAAGTTCAGACTCTTATTTAAGTTGTAGCAGACCAGTGCATCTTAAGAAAAGTGATCCATTTTCGCAAAAGGCAATCAAAATAATGTTCGTAAGCACGTTGTTACCTATAGATGAAAATGATAGCGACGAAACTATAGAGGAAGGCAACAATAACGAAGAGGACGATGACCATCAGTTTGACGCTCAATAAAGATATATTGTAGTAGTCTGCATGTCAAGTTTATATATTTTGTAAATAAACATATAATTAATGTCGAATAATGTATTTCACATGATCCCATTCCGAAAAAGCATAAAATAATTTTGATCGGTTTTTGAGTGCAATTTTTCTACTTGCGCCCATATCTCGCGGTGCAAATATAACGACGACACACACGCAACCATTGTAGTTGCGCCGTCCTACGTAATTCTAAACATCACGCGCAGCTCGTGGATGACTGACACAAGGCTTCTCCCAGCGTAATAGAAGACAACACTTGCCAGAAAATGGCGGTAACTGCTGCACGATGAACCTCGCGATGTCGACACCTTTAGTAACTGCAACGGAATGTGGTGGAGAGCTGTTCTCCGGAATATTTAGACTCTGTCAACTAACTACAGTGCACTTCCGCGGTATAGGAAAAGCCCTTGCAGCCAACTTGAAAGAAGTTGGAGCTGTAAGCGTTTCCGCTGTTCTGGAGCGGCCGAATTCCTGCCTTCAAGTTGCGTGGCCCGAACTGGCGCGGATCCCCAGAACGCGCGAGTCTATGCCTCCGCCACCGCGTGGCCTCAACGACAATTCGAAGTAACGGCCAGGCAACAAAGCTAGACTTCACCATCATCAGCGTTTTCTAAATTGCGTAATATATTAAATAAATGGCAAAAGGCACAATTATCCTGTCCCCTCCAACCGATGATCCTTCACGTAGAAAATGCTTCGGTAGTGTCTGCGGGCCTTAATTTAGTAATTGAAGTCGACGACTTCTTAATTGACCGACTGGTCTCTGTTTGGTTGGATTTACTCGGAATTATATTTGGAGTTCGAATCTGTGATAAGTATCGAAGGATTAATTTTATTATTTAAAAAGAAAAATATCACAATCAGCTTTTCCACAAATCATAAATTACAACAAAAAGTAATCCATGACGTAAATTCCTTCAAGAGTCCCTACCGTAAATCAGGAATATGCAAACTCAAATGCGATAGATGCCCAAAATTCTACATTGGAGAGACAGGCACAAGTTTTGAAATAAGATACAAAGAACACATTGATGCTTTAAGACTTGGTTACTTGAATAAATCTGCATTTGCAGCCCATATTGCTGAAGAAAACCATTCAGGAGCCACTATTAATATATTAGAAGAAATAGAAATACACACACACAAAAACAGCACCCCAGACTATATCCTTGATGAACAAATAGAGTTAGCCAACTCCCCTTTCCTGAAAAATTTCCAAAAATTATTTCCCGACTTCCAAAGGAAATAATATTAGTACGCCTGTCTCCAGATCAAGTAGCAAATTTATATATTACTATAATTCTCATGATGCTAAATGTAATTAAATAATGTACTATTTTACCTAAAAAGCAACAAGTTTATAATTAACGTAACAGTATCAACTCAAATAATCAATGTCTCTGTACTAATGTAAAAAGCGTTTCAGTTGCATAAGTGAATATGTGATTCTTTCCAAACATAGGACATCTTCAAATGTTACGATATATCATAGCATCTTTGATACTCATATGTTTGTGAGCTCTTTATATGTATCAAAACTGGTGGTGCGTCGTAGAAATCTTCTCAGCAACAAATATAAAGTGTTCAGTAAGAAACATTTACGTGTGCAACAACAAGAATGCAGTGGGAATGTATTCACATCTGTTGGACGATTGTTATGAAAACAAACACTCCAAACCAACATTTCACGTAAGTCACCTGCAACGAAAATTTGTAACGCAACCATCTGTGTGTGGCGTGCTTATAATTATGTATTATCTATATTTTAGGAAAATTAATCTGTAAAAATCACACCAAATGTCATCAGGAAAGGGTGTAAACCGTCTGAAGATGAATCACAACGATTCGAAACCGGTAACGGTACCCTTTGAATAAAGGAACTGAAAGTAAATTTGTGACTGGTTGTTGTCCTAACACCATCAACATTTGTCTTCAAATAACAGCCACGGTCTCCAACCATGTCATCATATGACAAAATTGCATGAATTTTATTACTCTCTCTTCCTCTGCGGTAGGGACCGGTCGGAAGAGACGCTATGGCCGTCCACCGTCCACGTGCGTTATGTGCATGAAAAGGTCGCTGCGTTACAAGACGAGCACATGTGCACCCACGCAAGCCTTCCAGCAAGGAGAGAGACAGAGAGAGAGAGAGCGAGAGAGAGAGCGAGAGAGAGAGCAGAGAGAGAGAGAGAGAGAGAGAGAGAGAGAGAGAGAGAGAGAGAGAGAGAGAGGTAATAATAAATAATCCATGTATCTAATTGCAGATTCTGAACTCTTTGACTCTTTACCTGTAACCAACCCACGGGTAAATTCATTTTATAGCTGTTAATATTAGTTCAAGCTTCTCTACAAGGGCGCCCATGTCTGGGTTAAGGGGCGGGGGCTACCCCCTATCTCTCAGGGGACGGAAAAAAATTTAATGTGGTCAGGTGTTTTTCTTTCAAGAAAATTATTTAAAAGTCAATGTTTGGCAGCGTTTTTATTCCTACTTACAAGTGGGCATTCGTCTTCCATAATATTAAAAAATTCAACCCCCCCCCCCTCCAGGCCAACACCCCCCCCTCTACAAACTGTAGTAACTGGCGCCCTTGCTTTCTTATGTTTCAGTTGCAAATTAATCCTGTTTCAACTGGAAATTAAACCATTTGTAAAAATTCGAAGAGAAATGAGACGCGCAAATTGCTGAAGTATTGAGAAACTGCAATTCGGATGCTGGTTTCCATTGCGGTCATTCAGAAGAAAGTTGATAACTTACTCAACATGGTGCCGACTGTTAAAAAACTACGTTAAGTTTCAAACGGTTTCCCCTCCTCCTCCTCCTCCCCCCTGAGGACCCAGAAATCTTTCGACGGTTGGAACTGATGCAAAATGTGAAACTTTTATCATCATACGTCGTGGTCAGTTCCCTACGGCACAGCTCGGCGTATCTTCCTCCCCGTGGCTGGCAACGGCTCTACTTTGTCGGAAGTTCATTGAAGTGCAGGCACTCGGAGGCCATAAAAAAAAAACCCACCACAGCTGCCACCATCCTCATCTGCTCTTTCCTCACTCGTGTTAGCTCGTGTCTGGACTGGCGCTTGCCACAAGACAACGACACCGCGATCGCGCTTTCCTTTTGGCACGTGCGCCTTGCAGATGGCAATAGTTTGCCTATCCATTACTTCCAGCAGGAGTTATAATGTCATTCGAGCATAGAACACGCTGTTTTACACTGGGTACGTGACTGCGTCGCGAGTCGGCCGAACACTGTCGCACAATCCATGTGGTAAGAAATAACCGCGACCGCGATCTGACGACTTCAATATATTCTCTCTCTCTCTCTCTCTCTCTCTCTCTCTCTCTCTGTTTAGCATTGCAAAACATATTCATGAATTCTCTTCTAAGCTCAATAACAGCGTAATTTTGGTTTAAATAACTATGTAATTCTTTATATAGATTTTATTAATCTCTGTTCCTGGTCTCTTTTGATGCACCCTACGTTTCTTTGTTTGATGTAATGTCTGAAGGCTGTCCTCAGCTCATTTTGACAACAATCAGTTATCACAATATGTCTCATTGTTATTCTTTATTTCTTTTAATGCGAGTTGTAACCGTCCCTCAGTCTTCACATAAATTACGGACACCCTGCAGGTAGGTACGAAGCCGTTAAAACATTCTACGGTCGAGATTGTGCAGGAAGTTAATTCAGCTCCCACTGGAGTATTATTTTTGCCTGCCTTGTAAATCTGCCATTTGGCGGTGGCCATTAACAATACGAGGGTGATACAATTATAAATGCGTTTTTCAGAGATCTTTCTACTGCTGCGTTATTGAAGACAATTATTCATAGTCGGACACAGAATCAGAATCAGAATGAGAGGGTGAACACTGTGATTTGCACCCGAAGTCTGGTCCTCATATCCATGAAGCTTTTTGCGCTGGGTGTCGGAGTTGATGTCTCTTCACACACACTCTTTCCACTGCTAGCACCATTGTGTGCGTTATTATAGTAAACTTATTATTCTTTTCGTAGTACTATTCTACTAGTGAAGCGCCCCGTGTTTGCACTGAACTAACAATACAATTCACAAACCAAAAACACAATATTTACTATGGTATTCTTGAAACTTGTCGTCTGAAACAGACACAGTTGCCTGGTGTATCGTGTTAGCCAACAGTGGAACATCTTTCACAGTAATACGAAATTACTTATAAGTTTTAATGAAATTTTTTCAGAGAAAGTGTTACGTCAAATTTTTAGAAAGTAATTAAAAATGCTTAGAATTAATCTACTGGTGACCAACATTTCATTAGTGATACATGTGACATGAGTAGACTTTTACTGTTTTCTTGTACAACAATGAACTTCTATAATTCTGTGATGCTTGTTTAAGGATTGTTGAACATCTGTTTTTCCATTCCCGTTTTTGCAGTGGTGAGCAGTCCACTATTGGGAACATAGTTGGCAATTGCATTTAAACGTTTATCTACAGCCTGAATCTCGTAACACCATGAATTTAAAGTATAACAATTAAAATGTGTTATCATTCAGGTTCAAAAATCGTAAATAGTTACTTCATGCACTAACAATCACATACCATTTATTTAAGTATATATGATATTATTTGCGTCGCAGTAACACATGCTACGCTTTCAGCGTTACATAAAAATAATGGTACAATAATTACTAATGAGACCACGTTAATAAATTAAAAGGTCATTATGACTTCCTCGGATGTGGCGTGCCTGTTCCTTCGACTGTGCTGCAGAGATTTCGCTGTGAAGCCATTACACATGCTCCATGCCGCTCCGATCTCTCGCCATGCAACTTTCATTATTTGGAATCCTGAAGAAAGACATTCCTGGCCATCGATTTTCTACGGACGAAGAGGTGCGTGTTACCGCAAATATTTCCCGTGAAGGCACTGACTGCCTTGTCTCACAGGGGCATCAATGTATTAAAACTGTTCGATTACTTTTAAATAATAAGCAGTCTACTTACTTTTTCCCACATGCTTTGTTTTCATTTAACTGCCGCTTACACATAAAGGATCTGGCCGTTATGGTAAGCTAAATGTTTGATTGTTTTCTGGTGACATTGTAATGTACGGGAAGGTGTCATCGTTTTGAGACAGAGAATGACTTGTATAGAATTTCTATTTGGTGTGATAAACCGCAGTTTGCTCTAAATGTGGAGAAATCTAAATTAATACAAATGATTACGATAAAAAATTCTGTAATGCTCGAATACAGTATTAGATGTGTGCTGACTGAGACAGTAACGTCTATGAAGTATCTAGGCGTAACGTTACAAACCGACATGAAATGGAACGAGCACATGAGGTCGAGTTATGGAAGCGAACGGTCGAATTAGGTTTATTGGGAGAATTCTAAGAAACCGTAGGTCACTTTATAAGGGAGACCGCGTGCAGGAAACTCCTGGGACCCTTTCTTGAGCACTGGTCGAGCGTTTGGGATTACTACCAGGAGGAAAGTTTAGAGAACAGAAATTTGCGATATGCTGCAGAACGATCCTACTGACTCCACCATACGTCTCAGGAAATGACTGCAACGACAAGGTAAAGATATACCAGGGCTCGCACGTAAGCACATCATCAGCATCATCATCAGTGTTCTGCCTAAAGCCAGGTTTTCACATGGTAGTTCTCCAGGCTGTCCGGTCTTCTGCCATCCTCTTCAGGTCTGCATAATTTCCTCTTCCCTTTATTCCCTTTATGCCGTCTATCATCTTGTATCTCCTTCTTCCTCTCAGTCTTCTCCCACAAACCAATCCTGCCAAAGCATCTACTAGCAAGCACTCCCTTCTCAATGAATGTCCCAACCAGTTCTTTTTTCCTTTCTCTACAGCCTTCAGCAGACATCGTCTCTCACCAACCCTCTACAATACCCTTTCATTCCTTACTCTTTCCACCCAGCTTATTCTCTCCATTCTCCTCCACATCCACATCTCAAATGCTTCTAACTTTTTTTCATCCTCTCGCCTCAGCGCCCATGTTTCTGCCCCATATAGTGCTCATATATTGAACGGAATGGACGGTGTGTTGAAAAGAGGGTATAAGATGAACATCAACAAAAGCAAAACGAGGATAATGGAATGTAGTCGAATTAAGTCGGGTGATGCTGAGGGAATTAGATTTGGAAATGAGACACTTAAAGTAGTAAAGGAGTTTTGCTATTCGGGGAGCAAAATAACTGATGATGGTCGAAGTAGAGAGGATATAAAATGTAGACTGGCAATGGCAAAGAAGCGTTTCTAAAGAGGAAAAATTCGTTAACATCGAGTATTGATTTAAGTGTCAGGAAGTCATTTCTGAAAGTATTTGTATGGAGTGTAGCCATGTATGGAAGCGAAATGTGGACGATAAATAGTTTAGACAAGAAGAGAATAGAAGCTTTCGAAATGTGGTGCTACAGAAGAATGCTGAAGATTAGATGGGTAGATCACGTAACTAACGAGGAGGTATTGAATAGGATTGGGGAGAAGAGAAGTTTGTGGCACAACTTGACTAGAAGAAGGGATCGGCTGGTAGGACATGTTCTGAGACATCAAGGGGTCACCAATTTATTATTGGAGGGCAGCGTGGAAGGTAAAAATCGTAGAGGGAGACCAAGAGATGAATACACTAAGCAGATTAAGAAGGATGTAGGCTGCAGTAGGTACTTGGAGATGAAGAAGCTTGCACAGGATAGAGTACCATGGAGAGCTGCATCAAACCACAACAACAACAACAACATAGTGCCACACTCCAGACAAAACATTTGCCAAGCCTTTTCCTTAGTCCTTTATCTAATTTGCCACATAAATGTCTCCTCTTTCTGTTAAATGCCTCCTTCGCTATGGCAATTCGAGTGTTCCCTTCCTGGTGACATCTCAAGTCTTCAGTTATTGTGCTTCCGAGATATTTAAATTCACTTACTTGGCTAATGATAGATTGTCCTATTTTAATATTGGACAGTCTGCGTCTTGTACTGATGACCATACTCTTTGTTTTTGCTGTGTTTATTTGCATCCCATATTCCACACAAGCTTCATTCAGATCTTTGAGCAAGTTATTCACTGTCCGCTCACTTTCTGCCATTAATACCATGTCATCAGCAAATCTTATGCATTCTATTCTCTTTCCACCAATACATATTCGTCTTTTCCATCGAAGGTTTTCGCAATCATCTCTTCCAGGTACACGTTAAAAAACAGTGGGGAAAGGCAACAGCCTTGTCTAACACCTCGTCCAATGCTTCTTCGTTCTGACATTTCATTTCCAATCCTTATCCTTACTTTCTGGTGTAAATATAGATACTGTATCCGTCTCTCTCTTTCCAATCTACTCCTTTCCTCTTCAAAATATCCTTCAGCTTGTTCCACTGAACTCTGTCAAAAGCCTTTTCTAAATCTATAAAAACAGCAATGATGGCTGGTTCAAATGGCTCTGAGCACCCAGTCATCACGACAGCAAAGATTTCTTTACCCTTTTCCGTATATCTTTCCTCTATAGCTCTTAGCAGGCCAATAGCATCTCTTGTTCCTTTTCCTCTTCTAAATCCGAACTGTTCCTCTGCAATCCCTCTATCCAGCTTGCCATATAACCGTCTATTCAACACTCTCAGCAAGACTTTAGCTGCATGAGAAATTAGACTGATGGTCCGGTGCTCTTCACATTTTTTAGTGTTTCTACGTAAGCACATAAACAGTCTTTTTCTTTCTCGCTCCATCTGCGAGTGCTGCAGGAAAGGAAATAACTAGCAGTGGTACAAGATACTCCCCGCCATGCACCATATTGTGACTCACGGAATATGTATGTAGATGTTGTTTGTAGAAAGAATACGATATCAGATCCCAAGCTATTGTTTCTGCATTTCAGTTCATTCGTTCTCCCAGTTCGACGGTGGATGTGCGTGTCTGCGATATAATACGGAAAACAAAGTCGGATTCTAATTAGAATTATTGGCCTTTCGTTCCGATAGCTAGTACCTTAAACAAACCTGACATCTAACATGAACATTAGATTTCCTGAAATGAACCAGAAAACGCTCTATCAGTAAGGCAATGCATCGTCACTTCCTCTAGCTTGCAATTACACTGTGGCACATGCACACAATAAAATTTTGATTTAATTACAGTATTTATGAGTTCTTTCCTTATCAAAACAAATGTAAGCGTATTTCTGCATACTGCTTCGCGTGAGCGCACCCAGAAGTATAGACGAAGCATAGATTTCGAATCTCATCGTGGGAATATGAAATAGGTATTTAATTACAAGATGTAAGAAAATAAGCGGTGGCTAACAAAGTGGTCTAGGGATAGCGTCTAGCAGTCAAAACGTCGGGTTTCTGGATGTGAACCTCCCCACTTCTTAAGAACGCACCCCCGTTCTGTCAACGGCCTTGGCAAACAGGCCGGAGGAGTGGGCACAGATTAAGGGCACGCTCTTGCCCTTGAGGTCGGAACTTGCCCTTGAGGTCGAAATTGTCTCCAAAGGGCGGAAGAATTAGCACGGCATTAGAGACACATAGTTTCAAGACGATCTCCTCACTGGAAGAAGATTCAGGATTCATTTTTAAACAATGAGGTGAGTAATTCAATTTCAAATTATAACTAATAGCCTAAGAGGAAAACTATAACTAATAACAAGAAAATCTTAACGAAATTTACAAAATCATTAGTATCGTCAAAAAGTTGAAAGAAAAAACGTCACTTTATTAACAGCTTTTCGCTGAGCACTTATTCATCTCCCGCGGAACACCAGTTTCGGCAGAACACACTTTGGGAAACCCTAGTCTAAATATAATGAAGGTCAGTGAATTGCAACAGAATGAAGTTCAAACTTTCTCGTCAAACGATTATAATAAGGTGATATCGATGTCAGCTGAGAATAATGTATCGGAAATAAGGTTCGCCTTGAATAGGAAGAGAGCGAGTTACTATGAACAAATTCTAAGAGTCGACTGCAAACCAACAGCAACAACTATAATATTATCATACATGGCGACGCCACAAGCTTAAGATGAAAGAGAGAGAAATTACATAAAGACATTGAATGGGTAATACAGGATGTAAAGGGCAATGAAAATGATCATGGGGGACTGAAACGGTGTAGTAGTGAGGGAATAGAAGAAAGAGCGACGGGAAAATATGGCTCCATAGTAGGAATGAGAGAGGAAAAAGACTACCTGCATTTTGCAAGAGCCACTTAACAGGGAACACACTGCTCAAAAATCACCAGAGGATGAGGTATATTTGGAAACGGCTTGGACGCACGAGAAGATTCCAACTGAATTATACGGGGTGTTCTAAAGTCTCTCCACAGTGCCGTGTGATTGTTAGCCGCGCGTGCCGTATGCCGCAGTGAATATACCGAAATGAAACTCAGTGAAATACAAGTTATTAATGTATTGAATATTCAGTTTTACTTTTCACATGAAATGTAGAACGTGTCCGCTCCTGTTGTTGAAAACATGATTCAATTCGTCTAATTATGTTTCCAAACAGTAGCTGTAACATTTCTTCTATAACAGAAGCAGTGAAAAAGGATACTGCAGTTTTCAATTCATCGATGGATTTTCGACGGTTTTTATAGACAGTTGCTTTCGCTGCATTGTTGTTGTTGTGGTCTTCAGTCCTGAGACTGGTTTGATGCAGCTCTCCATGCTACTCTATCCTGTGCAAGCTTCTTCATCTCCCAGGAGCTACTGCAGCCTACATCCTTCTGAATCTGCTTAGTGTATTCATCTCTTGGTCTCCCTCTACGATTTTTACCGTCCACGCTGCCCTCCAATACTAAATTGGTGATCCCTCGATGTCTCAGAACATGTCCTACCAACCGATCCCTTCTTCTAGTCAAGTTGTGCCACAAGCTCCTCTTCGTCCCAATTCTATTCAATACCTCCTCATTAGTTATGTGATCTACGCATCTAATCTTCAGCATACCAGAAGAAATAAGTCAGGTGACGTTAGGTCAGGCGATCGTGGAGGCCAAAGTCCCTGTGAAATTATGCGATCACCAAAAACATCAGCAAGCAGTGGCATTGAAACGCAAGCTGTATGCGCGGTTGCACTATCTTGTTGAAAATAACCGTCCAGTATTTCACTTAGCACAAGTTCTCCTATGAATGGGTACAGAATATCACTGCAGTATCGTTGTGCGTTTATTGTTTCGTTGAAAAATATGGGATCCACAATCCGACGTCTAGAAATTGCAATTCAAACTCCTATTTTCACAGAATGAAGTGGTTCCTCATGAATACACAATGGATTTGCACTACTCCAAATACGAGAATTTTGCGAGTTCATTTACCGGGATAAATGAAACCACGCTTCAACAGTGAAAAACGTTTTGTTAAGAATTCCCTTCGCTTTTGTTGAGCGAAATTTTTGAACCATTGACAATAATGCAGTCTCTTCCCATGATCAGTATTTATCAGTTTTTGCACTACTGTCACTTTGTATGGGAAAAGTTCTATTTTTTTCCTTACAGCTACGTGGGCCACTCCGAAACTAACATCGATTTCCCGGGCAAATTTTCTTACTGACTTGTTCGAACTCATGGACATTTTATCTGAAATATCGAGTAGTTTATCCTAAGACAAAACGTTAGGACGACCACTTCTCAGTGCATCTGTCACTGAACCCGTACTTCTAAATTTGTGAATCAAATGTCCACAGTATCGCGATGTGGGATTGTTGTCTCCGGGAAAACTGAATTACATGTTTGACGAACTGAAACTGTATATTTACCACCAGATTTGAACACTTGCTCGACAAAAAACACACGTTCTTCAAAAAAAAAAAAAAAAAAAAAAAAAAAAAAAAAAAAAAAAAAAAAAAAATTGGTTCAAATGGCTCTGAGCACTATGGGACGCAATTTCTGAGGTCATCAGTCCCCTAGAACTTAGAGCTACTTAAAACTAACTAACCTAAGGACAACACACACATCCATGCCCGAGGCAGGATTCGATCCTGCGACCGTAGTGGTCTCGTGGTTCCAGACTGTAGCGCCTAGAACCGCACGGCCACTACGGCCGGCACACACGTTCTTCAATGGTTAGCATTTTAACATTACAAAAACGAAACAAACGATCAAAGGAACTAAATTTAAACGGTCACGTCAACACGTAACGACACACACCAACGATGCTACTGACTCTGGCTGAGATAAACGAAACAGTGGAATGTTGGGAGAGAACACTTGAAGGGAAGTAACCCAGGCAGGCGAACGATCATACGGCACGAGCGACCAACAATAATACGGCATGGCGAAGAGACTTTTTTAATACCCCGTATCACGGTGAGACAGGATTTCAAAATCAGATAGTGGATAGGAGTAGAACAGATTTAGATCACAGTTTATTAATGATGAAGAGTAGGCTGAAGACAAACAAATGGGGTACTTAAGTACTCAGGAATTTTGAGGTACCATTGAAGTGGAAGACTGTAGGTACGGCGATAATTATTACAGTACTCGTTTCGATTCAAGAGGGATAGACATCTCTACAAAAGCAATCATTGAGGTTGGATACATAAAGATACAAAGGAGGTAGCTGCGAAGAATTCTTGGGTAACAGTCAAAATCTATTTATCATCAAAAGATGGAAGTACAAAAACATTCAGGAAAATGTAGGAATACAGAAAATAAATTACACAGGAATGAAATAAACACGAAGTAGGTTAAGTCTGCAGGAAAAATTTGAAGAAATCTAAAAAGAAAAGCACAGCTTCAGCATATAGAAAACCCAGAGCAACCTTCGCTGAAGTTAAAAGCTTCAACATTAAGCGTTTAAGAGATATTCCGCTGTTAAATGCAGAGAAGAGGACAGAATTGTGCAAAAACACACCGATGCCCTCTACGAGGGGTGGAAGTGTAACTTTCTGATGGCGTGGTAGAAGAGGCAACCAAACGTCTGTTCAGCTGGTGTGTAGAATCTATGAGGCTGGCGACGTTCCATCAGACTTTCAGAGGAACATACTCTACAGAACTCCGAAGACTTCAGGAGCTTATAAATGCGTGAGCTATCGCACAGTCAGCTTAACATCAAAGTTGTCGACAATAATAATATACAGAAAAATGGAAAACTAAACTGAAGTTCTGTTAGACGAATAATCAGTTGGGTTTTAGGAAAAGCAAAGGTACGAGAGATGTTGTTCTGGCAATGCTCGTGATAATGGAAACAAGACTTCAACAAATCAAGACACGTTTCTAGGATACGGGGACCTCGAGATGCAATTCGGCAATGTAAAATGATGCAACACATCAGAAAAATAAGTTTAAGCTATAAGCAAACACGGGTAATATGCGATGTGTACAAGAATCAAAAGGGAACAATAAGAATGGGAGAAAATGAATGAAGTGATAGGATTAAGAAGGGTGAGATAGTGCTGCAATCTCTCGCCAGTAGTTCGGTCTGTACATGACGAAAATTAAAGAAAGTTGTAGATTTGGGATTAAAATTCATGGTGAAAGGAGATCAACAATAAGATTCACTGTGGCATTGCTATTCTCAGTGAATGTGAAGAAGAATTTAGACAAGGTATCTGCATAGTGCGAAAAATGGCAACTGAATAATAATGAAAACTGTGAGGTCATTTACATGAGCACAAAAAAAAATTCGCTAAATTGTAAACTGGAAAGATCACATAGATAATGTTCTGAGGAAAACGAACCAAAGACTGGGATTTATGGGCAGAATACTTAGAAAATGCAACAGTCCCTAAATCGCCCCAAGCAGATGCCGGGATGGTTCCCTTGAAAGGGCACGGCCGATTTCCTTCTCTATCCTTAACAAAATCCGAGCATGTGCTCCGTCTCTAACGACCTCGATGTCGACGGAACGTTAAACTCAATCTTTCCTCCTTGCCTTTCACCTGTCCGTCCCCTTCTGAAGTATTTCTGCGCGGTGTGGGATCCATATCAGATGGGATTGACGGCAGACATCAAAAAACTTCGAAGGGCAGCTCGTTTTGTATTGTCGCGAAATAGTGGAGATCTTGTCACGCGCGAAATGGGGTGGCAATCATTAAAACAAAGGCGTGTCTCGTTGCGCCACGATCTTCCCATGAAATTTAAACCACACCACTTTCTACTCAGAGTCCGAAAATAAAATCGCAACACCAAGAAGGAGTTGTGCGACATAAACGAAAGTTGGTATGTGTTATTCTATATCTGAAAGTTATCTCTATTCAAATTCCACGCCAGTTGCATTATAGTGGCACTGGCAGCGCAACTACAAGGATACAAATCGTATTTGCTTAAAATACATGCTGTAACAATCCTGAGCTTATTTCGCTTCGAGATTGACGGCAGACAGAAAATAGAGTTATGGGTGTGAAGAAACTCACATAGAATGTAAGAATCTCAGGAACAGCAATATACAGGAAAACATACGGCCGCGCGGGATTAGCCGAGCGCTCTCAGGCGCTGCAATCAGACTGTGAGGCTGGTCCCGGCGGAGGTTCGAGTCCTCCCTCGGGCATGGGTGTGTGTGTTCGTCCTTAGGATAATTTAGGTTAGGTAGTGTGTAAGCTTAGGGACTGATGACCTTAGCAGTTAAGTCCCATAAGATTTCACACACATTTGAATATTTTTTTTTGAAAACCTACGGAAAACAAAAATAATATATAGCTGATATTCTCGAGAAATAACGAAACGTGGATTCGACAACTTGAATTGCGTTATAAATCTCAGAACGATTAAAAAACAAAAAAATCGTGTCACATTCGGAAAAGTCAGTCAAATATTCGTGACAACCAAGATTATAAATATGATTGCTCCTCGTTTCACTCGTAGAAATTTGAGCTATGCTCTTAGATTCCTGCCTAACCACACCCTTGGAAATCGCGACGCATTCGGAACAAACAGCGTAGTTGACGCCAGTTACTGAGATGAGCACAGTTAACATCCGAGCACAGGCCGCTTGCAGCCTTCATTGCATCCTTCGAATCGTGAACTCGTGACGTCACACATGACGTCTGTAGCTCAAAGCAGAGAATTGGAATCGCATATTGTAATTGACCCGGATTGTGAGCATAATAAGCGCTGACCGCGAACTGCGCGTCTGACCCTCGTGACCTCGTCACCGTGGAAACAGCTGATCGATTGCAGCGCTCGCCTCGGCTGTGGCTGCAAATAGCTGCGGCTGGCGGCTGGCGGCTGGCGGCTGGCGCCTGGCGCGGGAGGGCCGGCCGCGTCGCGCCGCCAGAGGGCGTGGCCGCGCCGCCGCTCCGACAGGCGGGCGCCCTGGCGTCGCCAGCCTCTGGCGCAGGCACGAGCGCGGCCCGGCGATAGCGGTCCGCGCCGTCCGTCTCACGGGACGCCTCTGTCAGCGCCGGACTTGCAGTCAATGGCAGCCTAGTTTACGCGTGTGCTTTTCTTGCCCTACAAAATCGAGATTACACATTACAAAAAGTTTTATCTATCTTTCTAAACGGCCAACCACGTTCATGTTCATGTACAGACCGATTTGCAGGTTGCCTTTCTAACGGCTTACCAAGGGCAACAAAACAGATTTTCGGTATTTCTTTGTAAGATGGCAAGAACTATGCCCCTTACATGAAGTCATTAAAGATCACCTAACTCACGTTGAGCGAACAGTAGGGCTGAACAAATATGACTGACATGAAAACTTTGTGGAAAGGCCTCGATTTACTGGAGGTTAGTTTATCCCAGGGAAGTAATCGAGTTGACCTTGGCCGGCTGGGGAGTGGCGAAGGGAAGCGGCAATAGGCAGCTTAGGGCGGCTCAAGCTCTGAGAAAGAGGTAACGGGGCGCGGCCTCCAGCTGCCTCAAGAGAGTGACAGTGAGTGGGTGGTTGACCCCATGCTGGTGTACCGGGAAGCAGACGGAGAACTTGTACGTCTGTTGATAAATGTCCGTCGTCCCGTTTTCAATGAAACATGCGAGGAGCATGGATGGAGCAGTCACGAGAGGCCAAAATATACGTGTTTGTGACTATAGCAACTTCACGCTGAATTCACGGTCCGCAGAGTCTGAAGTAAATCAGGTGAAGAGCGACAGAATGAAATACGCCGGCCTCCGAGGGGAACGTAGGACCAAGGAATTTGAGTACTCTCCTGGGAGTCAGAATTCCGGAAAAATTGGTGTTTTGTGCAGACGCTAACCTTGATAGGTGGCCTGGGAGGAGCTAAATAGCAAAGTTGAGAGGAAGGGAAATTTTGTGGGAATTTGTTAACTTCCCAGAGCAGGCATTTGTCATCGCTGGGAAGCAACGCATAATTAACGCGACTTGCGCTGCAATTGGCGTAAGTGATTTTGCTGGAGGGGAAACTGAGGCTAAGAGCGGACTGCGAGAAGTCCCTATAAGGGTCTTCCGTTCCCAGCTTGCCTAGAGCGCGGACGTGGCGTTTTTTACTCAGCTTGCCTGAAAGAGAGTGAGCATCTCTGCAGTTTAGGACTTAACAAACGGAACGATTGAGCTTGGAGAAGTGAACAGGATGACCGCAGCCTTGCAGCACCACGAGGTCTGCCAACCTTCGCATAACGACGCCGTCCAGCCACGCTGAATTCGGTGATATTGCGCCACTGATTACTTTGTTGGATCACGTCGGCAAAGTTTCCACGAGGGTTTCATGGGCTGTGTGTTGTAGAATTCTTCTCGCAATTTGCATTACGCTTGGGTCAGTTGATAGGAATTACTTTTTATTTATCGCGTTTTACTCCATGCAAACGCAATTTATTACCACTGCCTGTTAGGAGAGTCATGTAATGTAATGATTGAAGGTCATGAGTTAAAATAAATCTGTGCTAATAAACTGCATCTATTTTCAATCAAGTAGTTGAAATCCTAAGTCACTTCCTTAATTTTATGTTCAACATTTGCATCTGGTGTTCAATAGCTGAATATAAGATCAATATGCACACCTTTTAAATTAAAAGGGATCAATTCTGAATCAATTAATGTCAGCACTGCCACTGCTGTTCAATCAGGAGTCACAGGGCCTTATTACTTTATTTGCGTTATCCGACATTGCGGCGGTTTTGCACTCTCTGTTGATATGTTAGTCAATTACCTGGGGTGAACACACACCAAAACCAGATAAGTGACGGGTGGGGTGTTACATCTTATAATTAGTGACCCAACTAGTGATTTAAAATATTATCATAATCCATTCATTACGAGCTATAATCTCATGTTCAAAGCTTTAACACAGTATGAGTATTATAGTTAGAGACAGTGTATGAGGGACGGTCAGTATTTATCGTTATGACAGGAACAATCATTCGAAGCAAAAAAAGTACATTATACATGGGCTCTAAAATACATACCTTAAGAGTTATGAGTATTACTTCACCTACGATACTGTGAAATAAATCTTTTCTACGGCAAGCTAACACTTGGTTTAAGAATCGTGAAAGAAGGTAGTATACATGGAAGAACCCTGGAGATACTAAAAGGTATCAGATAGAGTATATAATGGTAAGACAGAGATTTAGGAACCAAGTTTTAAATTGTAAGACATTTGCAGGGGCAGATGTGGACTCTGACCGCAATCTATTGGTTATGACCTGTAGATTAAAACTGAAGAAACTGCAAAGAGGTATGAACTTAAGGAGATGGGACATGGATAAACTGAAAGAATCAGAGCTTGTACAGAGTTATAGGGGGAGCATAAGAGAACAATTGACAGGAATGGGGGAAAGAAATACAGTAGAAGAAGAATGGGTAGCTTTGAGGGATGAAGTAATGAAGGCAGCAGAGGATCAAGTAGGTAAAAAGACGAGGGCTAGTAGAAATCCTTGGGTAACAGAAGGAATATTGAATTTAATTGATGAAAGGAGAAAATATAAAAATACAGTAAATGAAGCAGGCAAAAAGGAATACAAACGTCTCAAAAATGAGATCGACAGGAAGTGCAAAATGGCTAAGCATGAATGGCTAGAGGACCAATGTAAGGATGTAGAGGCTTATCTCACTAGGCGTAAGATAGATACTGCCTACAGGAAAATTAAAGAGACCTTTGGAGATAAGAGAACCACTTGTATGAACGTAAAGAGCTCAGATGGAAACCCAATTCTAAGCAAAGAAGGGAAAGCAGAAAGGTGGAAGGAGTATATAGAGGGTCTATAGAAGGACGATGTACTTGTGGACAATATTATGGAAATGGAAGAGGATGTAGATTTAGATGAAATGGGAGATACGATACTGCGTGAAGAGTTTGACAGAACACTGAAAGACCTGAGTCGAAACAAGGCCCCCGGAGTAGACAACATTCCATTGGAACTACTGACGGCCTTGGGAGAGCCAGTCCTGACAAAACTCTACCACCTGGTGAGCAAGATGTATGTGACAGGCGAAATACCCTCAGACTTCAAGAAGAATATAATAATTCCAATCCCAAAGAAAGCAAGTGTTGACAGATGTGAAAATTACCGAACAATCAGTTTAATAAGCCACAGCTGCAAAATACTAACACGAATTCTTTACAGACGAATGGAAAAACTGGTAGAAGCCGACCTCGGGGAAGATCAGTCTGGATTCCGTAGAAATACTGGAACACGTGAGGCAATACTGAACGTACGACTTATCTTAGAAGAAAGATTAAGGAAAGGCAAACCTACGTTTCTAGCATTTGTAGACTTAGAGAAAGCTTTTGACAATGTTGACTGGAATAATCTCTTTCAAATTCTAAAGGTGGCAGGGGTAAAATACAAGGAGCGAAAGGCTATTTACAATTTGTACAGACACCAGATGGCAGTTATGAGAGTCGAGGGACATGAAAGGGAAGCAGTTGTTCGGAAGGGAGTAAGACAGGTTTGTAGCCTCTCCTCGATGTTATTCAATCTGTATATTGAGAAAGCAGTAAAGGAAACAAAAGAAAAATTCGGAGTAGGTATTAATATCCATGGAGAAGAAATAAAAACTTTGAGGTTCGCCGATGACATTGTAATTCTGTCAGAGACAGCAAAAGACTTGGAAGAGCAGTTGAATGGAATGGATAGCGTCTTGAAAGGAGGATAAAGATGAACATCAACAAAAGCAAAACGAGGATAATGAAATGTAGTCGAATTAAGTCGGGTGATGCTGAGGGAATTAGATTAGGAAATGAGACACTTAAAGTAGTAAAGGAGTTTTGCTATTTGGGGAGCAAAATAACTGATGATGGTCGAAGTAGAGAGGATATAAAATGCAGACTGGCAATGGCAAGGAAAGCGTTTCTGAAGAAGAGAAATTTGTTAACATCGAGTTTACATTTAAGTGTCAGGAATTCATTTCTGAAAGTATTTTTATGGAGTGTAGCCATGTATGGAAGTGAAACATGGACGATAAATAGTTTGGACAAGAAGAGAATAGAAGCTTTCGAAATGTTGTGCTACAGACAGAAGAATGCTGAAGATCAGATGGGTAGATGACATAACTAATGAGGAAGTATTGAATAGGATTGGGGAGAAGAGAAGTTTGTGGCATAACTTGACCAGAAGAAGGGATCGGTTGGTAGGACATGTTCTGAGGCATCAAGGAATCACCAATTTAGTATTGGAGGGCAGCGTGGAGGGTAAAAATCGTAGAGGGAGACCAAGAGATGGATACACTAAGCAGATTCAAAAGGATGTAGGTTGCAGTAAGTACTGGGGGATGAAGAAGCTTGCACAGGATAGAGTAGCAGGGAGAGCTGCATCAAACCAGTCTCAGGACTGACGACCACAACAACAACAACATACGGCAAGCTCTTTGCTTTCCATATTTTGAGAGGTGTTAGTATGGACCAAAACAAGATACAAACGTCCGTTAACACCTTAGCTGCCATTTGTATCCCATTGATACAAAAGGTGACTTCAGTGGTAGGCTATTTGCATCAAATTGAGACACACATCAAAGATGGTGTGTATAAATCGAATGAAGGCTTACAGTGGAAATACTAGTTTCGGCGACAAATATCACGGTCATCAGTGGGGTTTTTTAATCTATAATGTGAGGAAAATGGCATGGTTGTACAAACACAGTAAAACATTACATTTTTAAAAGGAGCCACATACCATCCAACGAACGTGAGTACACGAATATCTAAGCAACAGCGCAGTGCACTCTAGGCGACTTGATGACCTCAGATGTTAAGTCCCATAGTGCTTAGAGCCACTTGAACTGTTTTGAACAGCCGATTACATTTGTGGGTAGACACAAATAATGTTGAAATCCTGTTTTTTTGGGTTCGTTTTGTGACTTGATTTGGATCGAAAACCAACCCACATTTCGAGAAATATTGGTCATAGAATATACTATACAAAACTGAAGTAAGTAAAGCTTTACTCCTTAATTGGTTTGAGTCTCTTTTGAGTACGCTACATTTTTCAGATACCTCTGGTACAAACAAAGGCAAACTGTAGAAAATGTCAGTATTAGTTGATTTACTAAACAATAAATTTCACAAAGTGTATTGTCTGGTGAGAAAGTGTTCAATAATGAAACTGTGGTGCCGTTTGGAGGAAGGCCGGGGTTTGGCCATTAAATTCCGGAGAAACGTCATAAGTACTGTCTCAAGGTATTCAAACTGAGTGGAAGTGTATGCTGTCGCCCGTGGATCATGACATGTCCTTTACTGTAGCGATCGAGTTGTTGGGTCCATCGATGAATGGACGCATCCCATGCGTCGACAATTACTATACAAGCGTCGCCTTAGCCCGAAAGTTGAACGAACATTACACCTCGCAGGTACATTGAGGAATAACAGAAAGTACAATCCAACGGCCATAGTGAAAGGAAATGTCAAGTAAGGTGAAATGTTGTGCATGAAGAGTAACACAAATGTTGTTATAGGAGTAAAGACGTTCCAGAAATGGTAGCAATCACCTCAAGAAAAGGAGCAACCCGAACAAATTTTGGAAAACGTATGAGATCAAACAGAATCTTACGCCTCCAGTTTA
The DNA here is from genome assembly GCF_023897955.1 of Schistocerca gregaria. Taxonomy (NCBI): domain Eukaryota; kingdom Metazoa; phylum Arthropoda; class Insecta; order Orthoptera; family Acrididae; genus Schistocerca; species Schistocerca gregaria. Next base: position 633,835,136 of record NC_064920.1, on the reverse strand, counting down.
TGAAGAGAGGTGAAGTGGTACCGCAAAATTGCTTCGAGCTTCTCACAAACATGTCAGTGGTCGTGCTTTCTACGAGCAAGTAATTGACAAAAAATGTACACGTAACTGAATTTCGAGAGAAAGTTGCAGCTGCATTGATAAACATTGGAAAACCGAAAGACGTGCCAGGATCACCAGGAACATCAGATTCCCTGAACCATATGTTGCAAGAAACTGACAAAAAGGAAAGGAAAAGAAAAGAAACAGGCGCACATCATGCTGCCGACGATACTGTCACTAATCTGCACACACTTAAGCTAAGAAGTCATCACAAACTGTAAAGGTTCCCCGAATGGTAAGTTCGTGTGCTTGTACTGTTTTTTTTTTTCATTATTCACGCTTGTAAAGTAAAGCATAAAACCTATTATTTAATTAAAATATGTTGTTACATCTGCTCCGAGTTCGTAAACCAACCTGTTGAGTTGTTTTGCTGTATTATTGAAAAAAAAGTCATCCGTCTGAAATGCTGAAAAGAGTTTTACTTTATTATTAAGAGTTGTGCACAATTCCCATGCACGTGTCTAGCAGATATCATATTGAAGAAATTAACTTCACAGGCCATGTGTCTAATAAGGATACCATCCGAAAAAGGCTCCGGCCTGTTACATAACCTTGGGTGATTCACGTCCGACAGCTAAAGTGTTAAACATGGGTTCCAAATTGCATTCCTTAAGGCTGTGACCACCTTTTCGTCTTCGCTACTATGAAACACATCTCTTCTGCTGAGCAAGTGCTCGTAGCTCTTAAAGAATGCACTTACTAGACAATTTTTTCTCGTTTTGGTCCAAAACATGGAAACCAAAGGGCTTGCAGTACAAGAAATTTGTTTCACAGTATTGAACATGTGCTCATAGGTTTCAAGGCATGCATTTTACAGTTCATGTTTACAAGACCTTTTGCTTTGAATGGTGATTCCTGCCATGTTCCTGAACACTAACCATTCCTCCTGGGTCACCCTCTACATCTCTTGAGTGACCGTAACTCGTGGCGCGCAGATTAACCAGACTATATTCATCGAGTATTTGAGAATGAGAGCGCTCAGCAACTTCCAACGAGCTTTACACATAATTTCAAACTTTTTCGAAACTTTTAACATATTAACTCATTTGTAGTCAGAAGTTTGAATCTGTCTATAGGTAGGAGTTAACATACTTTAGAGAATCGGGGTTGCTTGAAATAAACATGTCATTGACTCTGCACTTAGGCGTTACCTTTCTGCTGTGTGAAGGGAAATCTACATCTGAATGCGGGAAGGAGATAGCTCGACTTTACGTGGTGTCACGTTTTGGATGGGAGGGGATTGGAAGGAAACCCAATCAGATGCGGATCCAAAGGTTTTTTTTTTAGCTTGAATGACATTTTACACTTTTTGTTCAATAGTTCATTCATTTCTTTCTTTCTTTTTTTCGCTTATGCCATAGTCCTGCAGCGATTGCAGGGTCGGCATGGTTACAACGGATTTGGCAATGTTACTGATAGGGATGGCCTGGATGTCGTTCCTGCCGCCACACCGTATCCCCCGGTACGGAATCAGTGTACCCCAACTGTCTGCGGCTAGTGTAAATCGTGAAATAGTGTGGACGTGTTTCAAATGTCTGCGCCGCGTGTAACTGAGTCGGAACGTGGGGACCAGCCTGGTATTCACCTAGCAGGATGTGGAAATCCACCTAGAAACCACTTCCAGGCTGGCCAGGACACAGGCACTCGTCGTTAATCCGCTGAGCGGATTCGCTCTGGGGCCGGCGCGCCTACCCGAGTCCAGGAAGCAGCGCTTTAGTGCTCTCGGCTACCCTGGTGGGTACAATAGTTCATGCATTTATACTTTTAAATTCTAAGGGTAGGAGGAGCAAATAACAGGGACCGATAGCTAATTTACAACGTGTACGGAAACCAGACTGAAGAAATAAGGATCTAACGACAAGATAGGGAAGCTGTGATCGAAGAGATGGTTATTCAGTCTATACATTCAGCAACTAGTAAACTAACCAAGGAAAAAAATGAAAACTTTGCAATTGGCCGATAACATTGTAATTCTGTCTGAAAGAGCAAAAGATGTGTGAGAACAATTGAATGGAGTCGATTGAAAAAAAAAAAAGCAATAAGACGAACATGAAAAAAAGTAAAACAAAGGTAACGGAATGTAGTTTAACTATATCAGGTAATGCTGACAGAATTAAATTAAGATGTGAGACACATTGAATTTCTTTTGGCAGAAACCAGTCAGCCGCAGATATTCATAGGCGTTGCAAAGTGTCTGCGGAGACTAGACAGTGAACAAAAGCAGGGTGAGTCGTTGGGCTAGGCGTCCGTCTGTCATCATTGCAACAAAGTCGCGCAAACCTGTCCGATCTCCTGCGCAGCCCGGCCGCACACATCTCTGCTACACTCAAGAAATTCAGAAAAATACGCCAGCTTGTTCGTCACCACCACAAAAACGCGAACGAACTTTTCCTTCTCTTACAGACCGGATCTCGAAACTTTCGACTTCCATCTGTTTAGCCCACTGAAGGATGATGCACTCCGCGGGAAGCAGCGCGTGGATGATGTGAAGGTTATTGATGTTGGCTCCGGCGTTGACTAGTAGATCGGTACTATGCGGTCATAGACGTCCTCCCAGTAAGGTGGCATAAGGCCGTCGTACTGAACGGAGATTACGCTTAAAATAGTTTTGTAGCCAATAGCAGGGATTGGTATGGAGTGGTATCCTGAATAAAACCAACCTGCTTTCAGAATAAAAAAATTGTTGCATTACTTACTGGATGCCCTCGTAGCTGGTATACGCGATTTGTTTTGGGCAGAAAAGTAACTGATGATGGCCCGAGTAAGCAGCATATAAAACACAGACTGACTACAGTAACGAAACCATTTCTGAAAAAGAGGAATTTGTTAATACCTGAAATAAATTTAAATGTTAGGAACTATTTTCGGCAGGTACTTGTCTGGAATTTAGCGTTGTACGGAAATGAAACACAAACAGTAAACATTTCATACAAGACGAGAATACAAGATTGAAATGTGGAGCTTTAGAAGAGTGCTAACGCTTAGATGGGCATATCGTGTAACTAATGAGGAGGTGCCGAATGGAATTGAGAAAAAACTAAATTTACAGGACAGTTGATTGTAAGAAACGGTCGGTTGGTAGCTCACATCCTGAGACATAAGTACTCGTCAATTTGATAATGAATGTAAATGTGGGTGGTAAAACTTGTAAAGGATGACTGAGGAATTAATACGATGAGCAAGTTCAAATGGACGTGCGGTGCAGTAGTTATTTAGAGGTATAGCTGCTTTCACAGGATAGAATAGCGTGGAGAGTTGCGTCAGACAGCATTCGGACTGAACAACACAACAACAGTTCGTATTTTATTTCGTGCACCATTTAGCTTCTTCACGTCGCCCATCGTGTTGAATAGACTATTTTTTTAAACAAGAATAATGTCCAATACTCGCAATGATGACAAGTGACAAGTATAGCAAAGAAACACAACTATACGGGAAGTTTCGACTAGTGATATTAACGATCGCCCTGAAACGGAGTTCAACAATGAACATACGCTGCGCTAGCTGCTGTGCTTCTGGTTTGCCTTCCATGTTTTCAAATCACATGCAGTTCTTTCTGTTTGTGTGTGTGTGTGTGTACGTGTGTGTGTGTGTTCACTTGAAGCCTTTCGGCTTCTTAGGCCCAGGACTACTGGTCTTTGCGTAAATCTCTGGTCTCAGTACGACATCACGTTTCACTCACACGCTTATCCTGAAATACATTTAAAACAGGATGAACGTCACATGTTAATGACTGACATTCCGATGAACTGGCAATGGACAAGAGAAAAACTGGTGGGTATTGCATGTTGAGAATATAAGGAAACGGTTTCACTATGGAAGAAAGATGTTGTATTCGATGGGTTTCTGACTAATTACAGCCATTATCCACAGTTTTTTTTTTAAAGTAATGAGATAGACAGAATACACCCAAAAAGAACAATTTAAGTTGGTACTCTGCAGCATGCCATAGTTTTAGGGGGGGGAGGGGGAGGGAGTAGACCTGCAGGTATGGAAATATCTCAAAATTCTGGAAGACGAATGGCGACTTTTAAGTAGCCATAAAAAACTTCCAGTTCCGACCCTGTTAAAAACCTGTGTAGTACCAACTTTTAAATCATTTTCTTGAAAGAAAAACACTTAAATGCTCTGTACTTTTTTCCTTTCAATAGGAGGTAGAGGAGCGGGGAAACGTCGCCCCCCCCCCCCCCCCCCCCGCCCCCTTGCCACCGGGTATGGGCGTCCTTGTGCCTTAGTATGTGCAAAGATTACAGTCCCAAAATTGAGATTTTGCTGTTGATCGTACAGAACAAATCCTCACAGAACAGAGAAGCCTTGAGTAGTTGACACACACAACACACTCTCGACTACTGACAAAGGGCGGTGGAGTTTCCACGTATTGTCGTGACATTTCCCCGCAGGTGCCGGCATGGGCTGCCAGAAATAGGCCAGACGACGTGCTCTGTCCGCCGTCTGACCCCGACATTAACGTCGCTTCTTTCCAGGTATCGGTCCAAGTAGCGGCTAAGCAGTTCCACGGACTCCTTCGTTCGCGCTACCGGCGGACTTCTATTTTCTGTCATACTTACGTAATCACGAAGTCTTTCGCGACGGATTTGTTATGTATTATATGTCGTCGCTAAACATTTTGCGATAATTCTGTAAGCGCACCCGAGCTATCGAAAATCTTGGGTATGCAGACTTTCTTGTCAAATTACATCGATGAAATCCTCCCGGATTATCAGGAGAGTTATAGAAGGAAGGGCGGAAAGAAGATTAGGGTGCACCGTCCCGTAGACATCGAGGTCATTAGAAACGGAGCACAAGCTAGGGTTACAACAGCACGGGGAGGAAATCAGCCGTGCCCTCGTAACAGAAATCATTCTGGCATTTGCCTGGAGAGATTTAGGGAAATAACGGAAAACATAAATGTGGTTGGGCGGACGGGGATTTAAACCGTCGTCCTCCCGACTGCGAGTCCAGTGCACTAACCACTGTACCGTCTCGCTCGGTAGATGAGCCGTCGCGTAATGTTGTTGCAACGTTTCGACGAGGGAAGTGTCGGGTTCACGAAAATAAGGAAAATTTCGTAGAAGGGTACGTAAAAAAAAAAGAGCCATGTTGGTGGAAATTCCCTTAGGAACTGCTTCATCAATCCCAATTTAATATTTAGTGGCGGAAGCAATGTTTTTCGTGGGTTGCATGTAGGCCACGCAAAATGATTTCAGTCGCAGTCGGAAGATGTCTCCGATTTGGCCAAATTCCTGCACGACAATGCTTTTGCTTTGCCCGGATACCCCATTCACATTAAAAGCAGGGCATTTTTTGCGTACACATCTTGCTTTCCTAACGAAATTCTTCTAACTAAAAATAAAATAAACTCTATTGCATTATGAGAAAAGTGTGTGTGATAGAAAAATAATAAGAACAATTTTGAAATCAGCATAAAAAAGTTATTGAAGAACACATTTGTTTTCAGTCATCTGATATCATGCAGGCTGAGTTTACACCGTTGTCTGCTGATCATTCCTACCCATAAAACAAAGTACAGGGTGTCTCTTCTAAGAGTCGTCAACCTCATTTTTCTCTGGTGTTTCGGCAGATATTTGCCGTTTAGTATTTGCAACGTGTAGCTGGAGTCAGGCCATACAAATCCTGTTCAGCACGTCTTCCACGCGACGCCCGGCGTCGATTGAAAGTGTCGGTTTGTTTGAAGTGGAATTTTAAGGACCATTTGACAGAGCAGTCCCAAATTAGTCTTGTGCGGTATTCGTTTCATCGGTGTGTGTTAACAGGAACAGTGAAACACGAAGGATAGTCAGTATTGCAGCGGCGACAGCATCGCACTGGCTCGCGCTGACTGCTGCCGCCATGTAGAAGCGCGCTGCTCAGTCGCTGCTGGAGTACTGACTATTCTCCGTGTTTTAACTGTTCCTGTTAACACACATCGATGAAAATAGTGGGAAACAAACGGACGCTTTCCGTCGACGCTCGACGTCTTATGAAACAAGTGACGAGCAGTATTTGTTTGAGCTCACTCCTGCTACACGTTGCAAAAACAAAATTGCAAATATCTGCCGAAAACACTAGAGAGAATGCGCCTGACGACCCATACGAGAAAAACCGACATAAGAACGCACTCAGCTCTTAATTCACGTCGCTATGTTCACTGTTTATCTACGAGGGCGTGCTGGAAAGTAGTGCCTCAGAATTTTTAATCTGAAAACTTTCAGAACTTTTTAAATAAACGTTATCAACGTTCTGCATCTTCATTCTTCATGTCTGCTGGTTAATTTCGCCAGAAAGTCACCCTGGCGACGAACACATTTCTCCCAACGAGAGACCAGTTTGTTGGTGCCGTCACACAGAATGTCCTACTTTGTTGACGGAACCACAAACGCAACTCTGCTTGCACAAATTCAGTTCTATGAATGTTATGTCCTCGAAGCTATTCTTCAAGTTTTGGAAAGAGATGAAAATCGGATGGGGCCAAGTCGAGACTGTTCAAATGGTTCAAATGGCTGTGTGCACTATGGGACTTAGCATCTGACGTAATCAGCATCAATCCGTTCTCCAGTTTTGTTTTATACACCATACAGTCGCACTTTTCTTAAAAATCTTCTGTGTAGTACCACGTCAAACGCTATTTGAAAGACAAGAAATACATAATACAGGACTACCACTTAATGGCCTTCAGCCTTTGCTAATGGAAGATGTCCGTAAGCAAAAGTAGTGAAGAGTTGCACAGATCGGTCTGGAACAAGAGGGTGCAATATTCCCTTGTGGCAGAAGTTGGTAGTTTTTGTTCTCTGAAAGATCAAGCACGTCTTGACTGTCCATTGAGCTCTGTCTCGCCTGTTGGGAAAATAGCGGTACTCACTGCGTTTCTTGAACACCATAGTACTACAGAATGACCATACACGGTGTGAATATGCCAAATCTGTTTTCCTATTGATTCTTATGGAATGCACACTCGCCACTACAGACTATCTGGATTTCTGTGGTAGTACAAGACATTGTCTTGTACTAAATAGTGGAATGATAGCTGCACGTGATGCTCATCTAAGGGTTTTTGTTTTATACTCTGCCAAGTAGGATCAGTGCTTTGCAGATACAACAAATTTCTGTGAAAATCGAAAAAATATCGCACGTGTGTCGCATGATTCACTACGGGCACATGGATGTCGTTTCAAAAATGGTTCAAATGGCTCTGAGCACTATGGGACTTAACTTCTGAGGTCATCAGTCCCTTGGAACTACATAAACCTGACTAACCTAAGGACATCACACACATCCATGCCCGAGGCAGGATTCGAACCTGCGACCGTACCAGCGGCGCGGTTCTGGACTGAAGCGCCTAGAACCGCTCGGCCACGGTCGAGACTGTTTGGAGGATGATCGATGAGAGTGAACCCAAGGCGTCGGATTGCTGCAGGTGCCGCAACGCTCTTGTGTGGTCTGGCGTTGTCATGTTGAAGACTGTGCTCCATGTGTGGACCGACTCTTCGACTTCGAAACTCTACTACAGCACGCTCTTTCTCACTCGCCGACATATTTTCTTTACACACCGCCATGTTCCACTTTACAATTCGGAGCTCCCTAGCACCTGTGGGATGCAAATATGTAGACATGAACAAGAAAGATGTAGAATAAGTTGTTGATGGCAGGTATCCTATCATTTTGTGTCCTGCAACATTTCCCCTTTGTTTTATTATCTTCATTTACATGGGCTTCTTGGACAGCAACGATATCAGTATTATGATCAATGGTTAGTTCGCTCAGGTACCCACGTATGTCTTTTCATAGCCCTTCTACATATATCTGTAAAATATGGATATTTCGTATAAAATTCTTCGTCATCTTTGTCTGTGAGAAGAGTCTTTGTTGAAATTTGTTTTCTCTTGCTGTTCTCTTGAATACCCACGAGAAATCTTTGATCTAATGTGGTTGCCTGTGGTGCAGACTTCTTGCCGTCCTGCCTTAGCAGTCCATTGCCCGGGCTGCACCATCCTTGAGGTTGTCTACACGTCAATATTTGCCATCACCAGTAGATGGCTCTATCATATATGTAAAAAATAGCCTCCCTGATATGAAGGAAGTGAGTTTCCTATCTATCAGTGGCATCGAAGTAGTCACTGCGGAGCTGAGTGGCTTAACTGTTGTTTCAGTGTACAAACCACCGAACGTCCACTGGCGCAATCCAGTCTTACCCTCTTTACTTCAGCCATGTATTACTTAGGTCGCTTCAACAGCACAACTCGATGTTATAAAAAGAGTGATGATAATGGGGAGATACTAGTAGAATGGGCAGAAGGAGAAAAAGTCTGTCTTAGTTACGACGCCAAAGAAATGTAAACCTTTCGCTCTGCTAGATGGCACAGTGACACCAATCCTGACCTGTGTTTTCTCTCCACTGATGGAAACACGCTTCCTTTGAGTCATACTAGAAAAGTCCTAAAAAGCTTCTCAAGGAGCCAGCGCCGTCCTACAATAATCAGTACAGGGTTCCAGATACCTACAATAAATTCCATTAACAAGGCAAAATGGAATTTCAAGGTCAGGATACACAGGCTGTCGACAGCCGATTACGATGGATAGAGCCAAAAGTAGAAAACTGCAAGAGATTTACAGGAGTCATCATTGCTGCAGCCAAATGCAATATGCGACGAGGGCTCAGGAAACATTACATCCGTTGCTGGGATGACGCAACAGAAAACATGTATGCAGAATACCAACACACTGAAAACCCAGATACTGCCAAAAGAATACTAGAACAGCTAAATGAAGCAAGAAAGCGGAAACATATGGACCTGACTTCCAGTTTAAATTTCACTGATTCAAGATCAAAGCCGTGGATGTTAGTTAGGGAACTTGGTACTGCAGCCAATGTTTGCAGTCAGCAACCGAAAATAACGGCTTCTGAACTAGGATTACGCTCAAATAAAGAGCTGAGAAGGTCTCTGTAGACTCAACCACCACAGAAAAGATAAAGGATGAACTGAATGAAGTCAATAGCTACTTTCATGATAACACCACCTTATCAGACCCCTTTAAAGAAGGAGATATAAACGAGGCTATCAAAACATTGAAAATGAGGAAAGGAGCAGGTCTGGATGACATATTTCCTGAATTTATAAAACATAGTGGGGAACGTGGAAGAACTTGGCTAAGAGGTTTTACAACTATATACTTGAGACTGGAAAAGTACCTCAACAGTTCAACATTGCAGCCAGTGATGAAACCCCAGGTTACCACCTAATTGCGTCGCTTAGCGTGTGCTTCAAACTACTGGAATGCATTATCCTTAACAGAATGCGAAGAATAATAAATAATATAGCTCCAACATATCAGGCTGGGTTCAGAAGCTGTGAACAGGTTCTAGCTTTGACATCCTACATTGATGCTGGATTCCAAAAGAATCTAAAGACATCGGTGGCCTTCGTTGATCTGCCAGCAGCACATGATACCGTGTGACTACACGAACAACTGCTGAAGCTGAAAAAGAATGTCCCAAGCAAGAAACTGGCAAAACGTTAACCAGGCGTTACTTCGAGGTTAGCGTATGACAGAGACAGAGTAAGTCATTCACCATAAAAAATGAGCTTCCTCAAGGTTAGGTCCTAGCACCCTTGCTCTTCAACCTCTATACCAAAATCAAATGGGTCTGAGCACTATGGGACTTAACTTCTGAGGTCATCAGTCCCCTAGAACTTAGAACTACTTAAACCTGACTAACCTATGGACAGCACACACATCCATGCCCGAGGCAGGATTCGAACCTGCGACCGTAGCGGTCGCGCGGTTCCAGACTGTAGCGCCTAGAATCGCTCGGCCACTCCTGCCGTCTCATCCTGTATACCAATGACTTGTCAAACACTACTATCAAAAAGTTTCACCTCGTCGATGACCTTGCCATAGCCATACAAACTAGCACATTCGAGGAAGGAGAAAATGTATTGTCTACAGAGCTAGAAGTTATCAGTATTTCAGTGCATGGAGACTCCAACAGAAGTGTGCGCATTGCACTTAAACAACAGTGTCGTAAACCGACAGCTCAGTGTGAATTTCTGTCAAAAGAGGGTTAGACACAACATCCAGCCTAAATACCTTGTGTCACACTCTATCGGCCTTTAACATATAAAAAACACCTGGAAAACACTAGCCAAGAACTAAACATTCGAAATAACATCTTAAAGAAACTGACTGGCACAACCTGCGGTGCCGAAGCTTCCACTCTACGGACTGCATGTCTGACACTAATACACCCAGTAGCTGAATACTGTGCCCCGATATGGCAACACAGTGCTTATACAGTGAAACCAGAACTTCCATCTGAATGACTCCATGAGAATTATTACGGGTACAATAAAATCCACAACATCAGTAACATTCCAACACCTGAATTGCGACGCCAAGAAGCAACCGATCGAGGCTGAAGGAAACTGCGTCATCGCGACTACACCCAAGATCTTCCAATTCGTACAGGCTTAAACGACCCTCCGCCGGACCGATTGATATCACGCGCTCCACTATTGTATAATGGGAGAAACAACAAGAAGTTTGACCTTAAAGAAGAGCGGAGCAAGAGATGGAATGGTGAAACAATAAAACATCAACGTGTTCAAGGTCCATCTGCCAGTCTACCAGGATTTGAACTGAAGAGAAGTGATTGGACACAATTGGACAGGTTAAGGACCGGTCATGCCAGGTGCAATGTTCTGATGCACAAGTAGAGAATCCCACACTGTCCATCCTGTGATTGTGGAGAGAAAGCACAAACCGGACGGCATATTGTCGGAGACTGCCCTCTGAGAAACTATCCAGGACCATTCAGTGATTTAATTAATGCTGCTCCCTCTGCTATCAACTGGCTTAATTCAACAGCGTTAAAAATAACTGTAAATTGTATGTATACGATAAATAAATAGATAAATAAATAAATACGTAGAATGTTAATACTTTGGTTCAGAAAAAGACTTTAATAACTTTCATATAAAAATTTGGAGGCATTACTTTCCAGTATGCGATTGGTCGGTGGAAAACTGATGCTTAAGGAGAGTTGTATCTCCAGACAACCTGTCTTACTTGATTACTATTCACAAACAACATATATCAGACACTTTCATATATAACACGGGAATCCTGCTATAAAACTTTAATTGCATGTAACTAATTTCGATTATTTTACCATAATCTGGCAGACTTTAAAGTTTAAAGTAGTACACACGAGGGAACATGGAAAAGTAAGTTACACATTATTGTGGTAAGACAAGTATCTTTTATTGAATGCTGCAGAACAGTTGAAAGGGACTCAGGTACATGACACCATTTTTTTTAAACAGTCACTTAGTCTATCTAAACAACGGTCGGGACGTTCTACCTGTCGCTCAGTTCCTCGACAATAGAAATCCTCTCCTCTGTCATGGACTCATTCGGGAACCGCTGTGTGATCGTCCTCACGGTCGGAAAATGCGCGACTGCTGCCGATCAGTTTGTCGATAGCTGAATCTGTGTGCAATTTTGACGTTTTTCCCAAAATATTCGTATTTTCCTATGCAATTCAACTTCGTAGTATATTTGCAGGTGCAGCGCCATTTCACTTCCACACTGTGACGCACCTGTTAGCCGCACCGCAGCAGAACTACGTGAGCAGGAAGTCCAGAACAAGTTCTCTCCTCTGGCACTGCGCATTTGTTGCGCAAAGGTCGTCGCGTGGGCCACAAATGTAACTTACTTTTTGAAGCCTCCCGCAGCCCATGTCCATTATTGAAAAATATGTAATAACGCTGTTTAAGTTATGTTCCACAGCTCGCAAACCATCAGACAGATCAAAGATCTACATCTACATAATTACTCTGCAATTCACAAGTAAGTACTTGTTTTGTAAATTAAACTGCCTTTTGCTGCTGCTATTTAGTTTATTTCTCCCATACGCGTTTCGCCTTTTCTTGTTTTAAGGCATCATCAGTGGGATCTACAAAGATACATTTTTGTTTAGTTTTAGATTATTAAACAGTTCACGTCGCGATTTTTGTAAAAAAGTAGTTACTTACAATTTGCTGATCTGCGTTTTCTCACATCTGGTGTAGAGGTCGCACTACCACTTTTTTCACTGCCACATACTCATAACTTCGAGTTCTGGCCTTCCTTACACTGTTTCCCATGTTTCTCACACTTTTCGTGGTGAATTCTTGTGGTTTTGACACTCGACACAACTATTTCGTGTGACACTGCCTTTCACAAACGTAAATATTGCGACTCCATTTCGCGTTTCCCCCTCTTTGGCATGTTCACGTATTTGTTGCCAACCTATCAAAGTATGTGTTTGAAATTACCTTCTATTTGTGCTGTTTATACCGTGTTCGTGTGTGTATGAGAGAGAGCGAGAGAGAGAGAGAGAGAGAGAGAGAGAGTCAGTTCATGAGTGTAATTTTGTGTGTGTGTGTGTGTGTGTGTGTGTGTGTGTGTGTGTGTGTGTGTACTAGCTTATTAGCGAGTGGTTGAAAACTTTGGTGACAGATATGTTTGATGTTTGGTGCTGTAATCCTTTTGGGTGTGTTATTCTATTATTTTATCTATTAGTGTAAATAATGAACTGTTTGCCATCTGTATTTGGTCATTCAACAGGATTTTCTTTTCTGCTTTGGTTTTCTGTATGTGATAATTTTCTTGCATGGTTAGGAGGTGTTTTTTATTGTTGAGTCTAATTATTTTCATGCGACCTCTACACCAGATGTGAGAAAACGCAGATCACCAAATTGTAAGTAACTACTTTTTTACAAAAATCGCGACGTGAACTGTTTAATAATCTAAAACTAAACAAAAATGTATCTTTGTAGATCCCACTGATGATGCCTTAAAACAAGAAAAGGCGAAACGCGTATGGGAGAAATAAACTAAATAGCAGCAGCAAAAGGCAGTTTAATTTACAAAACAAGTATTTATATGCTTGCTGCGGAAGATGGCCACGCAAACAAACTTGTCACAAGTAAGTGTCTGGCAGAAGGTTGATCGCAACACCTTCAAGCTATTTCCCTAGCATTCCGCTCTCGAACAGTGCACGGGAAAAAGAAAACTCAGATGTTTTTGCGCGAGCTCCGATTTCTCTTATTTTATTACGGTGATCATTTGTCCCTATCTAGGTGGGCACCAACAAAATTTTTCCGCACTCTCAGGAGAAATCTGAAGAGTGAAATTCCATGAGAAGACTGTGTTGCAAGGAGAAACGCCTTTTTTTCTTTTTAATGATTGCCACCTCAATTTCGCGATAATACAAAACAAGCTGCCCTTCTTTGAACTTTTTCAATATCCTTCGTCAATCCTATCTGTTGCGGATCTCATACAGCGCAGCAATATTCCAGAAGAGGACGGAGAAGCGTGGTGTAGGAAATCTCTTAGATCTGTTGCATTTTCTAAGTGTCCTAGCAATCAATCGTCGTTTTTTGTTCGCCTCTTTAGTAGACCTATTGTATTTTCTAAGTGTTCTACCAATAAATAATTATTTGGTTCGTTTTTTTACCAATAAAGAACAGTATTTGATTCGCTTTAACCACAACATTATCTATATAATCGTTTCAGTTAAGTTACCTGTAATCGTAATCCCTCGTCGGAAGTTCCAGTGTTCCCTCGGACATGGTGTGGGTGGGTGTCGTCCCTAGCGTAAGTTAGTTTCAGTTAGGTTAAGTAGTGTGTAAGCTTAGGGACCGATGACCTCAGCAGTTTTGTCCCATAAGACCTTACACAAATTTCCAATTTTTGTAGCCTTTAGATTTGTGATTTATGGTGTAATCGAAATTTAGCAGAGTCCTGTTAGTACTCGTGTGTGTGAACCCCCTCTTTCATTACTTAGGGTTAACTGTCACCTTTCGCATTTAAATCATTTTAATTTGCGCGGTCCGCAGCTCGTGGTCGTGCGGTAGCGTTCTCGCTTCCCGCGCCCGGGTTCGATTCCTGACGGGGTCAGGGATTTTCTCTGCCTCGTGATGGCTGGGTGTTGTGTGATGTCCTTAGGTTGGTTAAGTTTAAGTAGTTCTAAGTACCAGGGGACTGATGACCATAGATGTTAAGTCCCATAGTGCTCAGAGCCATTTGAATCATTTTTTAATTTGCGCGAATGGTTCCCGACTGACGGGGATTGTGTGTCAGCTCTCCAGGCCTAGATCCAGGAAACCAGACACCACTCCCAGCAATCTAGGAAGCCAGCGAGTTTCAGTCCTAAGATGTGACTGCAGCTTAGATTTTCCCGAGGAATAGATACTGGGACTAACGGATCGATTGTAAAATCAATTTTCCAAAGCTGTTTACTGCATGCTACCGTCGTTGACGGCGATAGCATGTCGTTGTCTCAAGGCAGATCTGTAAGACGAAAACTGGATAGGGAAAATAGATCTTTATTGTGTGATTTTTCTTCCTTTAATATGAGTATCAGTTCTTAGCTGAGACGCAAGTAGCCTATTCACTTATACAGAATACGTTCATTTACTGCATACAAATACGGCCAGTAAACAAACGAATGAAAGTTCCTAACAAATGCTCAAGATTCGTAGGATAGCGCTACGATATAATTCAAAGTTGGCAGCGCGTTTAGTGACTGGAGCGCCGAGAGCCACTCTTCGCCTGTCTTACTAGCCGTCTGTTTCCAAGAACTCGTACACTGTTCTCAGAAGCCGTTGCCCCGCTCTCCTCTGCTAAACATAAGTGTCTACAGCAGAGTCAAGACCACCATCACGCTGATACAGTTCATTGCACAATGGCGTCTTTGTCTGGAATGCCAGCGACACGTCTACGTTGCCTAGCTGGAACGGAAGAGTAAGTCCTCCACACTGTCAGTAGCAAAACAAACGACAAACCAAAGACTGATATGAGGGAGGCTCAATAAGGAATGTAACAAGAATCTCGCGGTTGTATAAATGCGGATTAAAGTCCACGTCTGGGTAGAAGAAACCATCAAAGCTTTGGAAAGCTACACTACTGGCCATTAAAACTGCTGGAAGAAATGCAGACGATAAACGGGTATTCATTGGACGAATATGTTATACTAGAACTGATATGTGATTACAGTTTCACGCCTCTGCCTCGTGATGACTGAGTGTTGTGTGATGTCCTTAGGTTAGTTAGGTTTAAGTAGTTCTAAGTTCTAGGGGACTGATGATCATAGATGTTAAGTCCCATAGTGCTCAGAGCCATTTGAACCATTTTTGAACATTTTCATGCCATTTGGGTTCATAGATCCTGAGAAATCAGTACCCGGAACAAACACCTCCGGCCTTAATAACGGCCTTGGTACGCCTAGGCATTGAGTCCTTCAGAGTTTGGATGGCTTGTACAGGTACAGCTGCCCATGCAGCTTCAACACGTTACCACAGTTCATCAAGACTAGTGACTAGCGTACTGTGACGAGCCAGTTGCTCGGCCATCTTTGACCAGACGTTTTCAATTGGTGAAAGATCTGGAGAATGTGCTGCCCAGGGCAGCAGTCGAACATTTTCTGTATCCAGAAAGGCGCGTACAGAACCTGCAACATGCGGTCGTGCATTATCCTGCTGAAATGTTGGGTTTCGCAGTGATAGAATGATGGGTAGAGCCACGGGTCGTAACACATCTGAAATGTAACGTCAATTGTTCAGAGTGCCATCAATGCGAACAAGAGGTGACCGAGACGTGTTACCATTGGCACCCCATACCACCACGCCGGGTGATTCGCCAGTATGGCGAAGACGAATACACGCTTCCAATGTGCGTTCACCGCGATGTCGCCAAACATGGATGTGACCATCATCATGCTGTAAACAGAACCTGGATTCACCCGAAAAAATGACGTTTTGCCATTCGTGCACCCAGGTTCCTCGCTGAGTACACCATCGCAGGTGCTCCTGTCTGTGATGTAGCGTCAATGGTACCCGCAGCCACGGTCTCCGAGCTGATAGTCCATGCTCCTGCAAACGTCGTCGAAATGTTCGTGCAGATGGTTGTTGTCTTGCAACCTTCCCCATCTGTTGACTGAGGGATCGAGACGTGGCTCCACGATCGGTTAGAGCCATGCGGATAAGATGCCTGTCATCTCGACTGCTAGTGATACGAGGCCGTTGGGATCCAGCACGGCGTTCCGTATTACCCTCCTGAACCCACCGATTCCATATTCTGCTAACAGTCATTGGATCTCGACCAACGTGATCAGCAATGTCGCTATACGATAAACCGCAATCGCGATAGGCTACAATCTGAAAACGTGATGGTACGCATTTCTCCTCCTTATACGAAGCATCACAACAACGTTTCACCAGGCAACGCCGGTCAACTGCTGTTTGTGTATGAGAAATCGGTTGGAAACTTACCTCGTGTCAGCACGATGTAGGTGTCGCCACCGGGGGCAACCTTGTGTGAATGCTCTGAAAAGCTAATCATTCGCATATCACAGCATCTTCTTCCTGTCGATCAAATTTCGCGTCTATGACACGTCATCTTCGTGGTGTAGCAATTTTAATGGCCAGTAGTGTGTGACTGGTGGTGATAAGTTCTATGGGATCAAAGTACTGAGGTCATCAGTCCCTATGCTTACACACTACTGTACTTAACCTAACCTAAACTAACTTACACTAAGGACAACACATATACCCATGCCCAAGGAAGGACTCGAACTTCCGACGGCAGGAGCCGCGCGAACTGATTTTTACGGTTATTTCACGCAGTGTTGCTTGTCTTTTAGAACAGATAACTCGGCGGACGCGACGCTGCTCTCGGTCGTTGAGTGAAGGCTACTGCGTAGTCCGTGGTGAGAGGTAATGTCTGAAATTTGATATTCTCGGCACGCTCTTGACACTGTGGATGCGTATTGTATACCCTAACAATTTCGTAAATGCAATGTCCCATGCGTCTAGCTGCAATTACGATTTCGTGTTCAAAGTCTGTTGATTCGCGTCGTGCGGCCGTAATCACGTCGGAAACCTCATATGACTCGTCTGAGTACAAATGACAGCTCCGCCAATGCACTGCTCTTTTATACCTTGTTTACACGATACTACTGCTAGCCGTATACGTGCATGTCGCTATCCCGAGACTTTTGTCACCTCAGTGTATACTCGCTGCCCATCTGCACCGTCAGACTCAAACTGGAGGACAAGATACCGAGCAGATTGGCAATAAAGAGTAAAGAGTGTGCCCGGGAACTTCGATCAAGTGCGATTACCTGCAGTAGGTTTTCCTTCGCAACTCGTGCGAAATAGCAATGCCAGGGCTCTGCTGCTCTTTCCACGAACGCAGGGGGGCTGGTAATACCGTTGCTTGCTGTGCACGCAAATAATTACGTTAGGCTCAACTAATGTTTCTATTGTACAACATCTGGAGAGTGCGTGTGTGTGTTTGTGTTTTTCCCAGACAACCTACTGTAGTGTCTCCCAAACTTGGTACACATATGACGTAGTACCAGAAGATAATTACGGTTGCTTGTGGAGCTGGAGGTGGGGAAATGGTGAGCATCTAAATAGCTCTGGAGCGCATGGTGAAAGGTCGGCAAAACGTGGTACATTATGACGGACATCTTTTTAAACTTTTCAGAAAACAATGAAAGAAAAGCTGTGTTTATCTAGATACTCACGCATTAACTTTTGCATGCTTTCCAACCAGTTACGGAAACTTTTTTCCACTCTAACATCTAAATTACTACCGGTTGACCCGGTGCCCAGTGTCGGGTTCCAGTTCCAGGTTATCTGTCCAGTGGTTTCCAGGGGCAACAAAAATTTCATTTTCAGTATTTCGTATAATTATTGACCCTATTTAAAAATGAAATGCTGCCATAATCTACTCATTAATGGTATAACCTGATGTTAAAAGACGGCCGGATTGGCCGCGCGGTTCTAGGCGCTACAGTCTGGAACCGCGTGACCGCTACGGTCGCAGGTTCGAATCCTGCCTCGAGAATGGATTTGTGTGATGTCATTAGGTTAGTTAGGTTTAAGTAGTTCTAAGTTCTAGGGGACTGATGACCACAGCAGTTAAGTCCCATAGAGCCATTTTTTGATGTTAAAAGCTTAAGAAAGTATATTATTTATTTACATTATAGTTACAATCCGTGTTCGAGGTTTACGAGTAATGAGACTGACAACAAACAACTGTGTGCGACCTGGCAACGCTGTGTTGTTCTGCTTGCGCAGACCTGTGTGCTCGTCTCTTGCAGATGCTCAGTCCGAGTTTTAGCTCCGTACACCCATCACATAATATTTGAGAGCACCATCAGCGCAGTTATGTTTTAGTTGTGTGTTACGAAAGTGGAACAGCAGAATTTAGGTCAACGTTATGACATCAAGTTTTGTGTTAAACTTTGGGGAATCGGCGTGTGGGGCCTTTGAAAGCTGAAACAAGTTGAAGATGAACCTCGCTAAGGGAGATCTTCAACTTCAAAAACCGCCGAAAACATTGAACGTGTCCATGCTCTTGTAAGATCAGACAGACTTTTAATACTAAGGATGACGGGTGACCCGTTAAACTTTAACACTTTCACCTCGCACCAATGACGACCTCACAAACCGTGACTGTGGCTATAGTCTTAGCAATGCTTGGGAACCAGCGATTGGGTTAATCAAGAGTAAATCGAGCAAACGCATAGTTGTGACGACCACGGCGGACAGAGCCATCACACTGACGTCATCTCAGACACCGTCGCAATCTGTTCCACCGCGCTACCGTCTCGCGGGGCGCGGACGGCGGAGGGAGCGCGCCGCGGACGGAGGGTATTTAAATCGGCCGCCGCCGCGCTGACTTCGCGACACTGATGAACCTTCGTGGGAAACTCTTTGTCGCCGGAGACTTAAACGCGAAACACGCGGAGTGGCATTCAAGAGTCACTAATACCAGTGGACGACGCCTACTACGTGTAGTACGGCAGCACAATGGGATCGTGGTGGGCCCCTACGACCCAACCATCTATCCCCACAACAGAGGCCTAGCTGACGTACTCGATGTGGCGGTGGTGAGGGGTATCGGACACCTCATTACTGCCACTACGCGGTGCGCACTATCGTCGGATCATGTCCCCGTGGTTTTTGACATTGATCTCCAGGGAACAGAGCCACCACAATGGCGTAGACAGCTTCGCAGGGTGGATTGGGAGCGGTATCGGGAAAGTATACTTGACGATCTCGATACCGTTCCTCACCCACGTGATGTAGGAGCTGATGAGATGATACGACGGCTCGCTGAGGTTGCGCTACAAGCTGTAGACGCAGCAACACCGAGGGGACCACGCAGGCCGCCTGAATGTTCGCGCCAGCTCCCTCCTGATATTCTGGAAGCCATACGCCACAAAAATAGGGTTTTCAGAGAATGGCAAATCACGAGGCAAGCCGCCACTAAACGTCGCCTCAACCAACTCAGACGCGAGATTAAAGTGGCGGTTGAAAACCATCGCAATAGAGAGTGGGCAGGGAGGGTGGCCATGCTCCGCCTTGATGATGGCTCTGCCTGGCAGACGACAAAGAGGCTTCTCAGGAAAGGGCAGCGTATACCTCCGCTACAAGTTGGTGGGGAGGTGGTTTGCGAACCAGACGCCAAGGCTAGCGCCCTGGCTGACACGTTTGCAGCCAACTTCACGCCTGTAGCGGACATCATAGACGCAGCACATGTACAACTCGTGCACGAGCGTCTGCCTGTATTCCTGGCAGCAGAGGCAGCTCCAGAGGACGAGATAGCTGCTATCACTGAGGAGGAGGTTGAATACCAACTGCGAACCCTAAACACCAGGAAAGCCGGTGGCAGTGACAGAGTGGAGGCAGTTATGCTACGGCAGCTCCCCCCTCCTGCTATCCAGCCGCTCACCGAGCTATTCAACCATGTGCTGCGAACTGGGGACTACCCCTCTGTATGGAAACATGCAGAGGTGGTAGCCATCCCAAAGTCAGGGAAGGATGCAAGGCTGCCGCAAAACTACCGACCTATTAGCCTCCTCCCAGTAATGTCAAAGGTCTTTGAGCGGATTTATGCCCAACGACTTCTAGCTCATGTAAACCGCGAGTTGCTCATGCCTCCCGAACAGTTCGGTTTTCGGCAGGGGCATAGTACACAGCAACAGCTTTTGAGGTTAGTAGAAGATGCGATGGGTGCCCTGGAGCGCCGGGAGTATTCAGGGGCGATACTCCTTGACGTCTCCAGGGCCTTTGACAGCGTGTGGCATGAGGGCCTCCTATTCAAACTTTTTGAACTGGGGGTACCGACGCCACATGTGAAACTCATTGCATCCTACCTGCAAAATCGCACTTTTAGTGTCCGCGCCGGTGACGGAGTATCCACTAATAGGCCTGTTCGTGCGGGAGTACCACAGGGATCCGTCCTTGGCCCCCTGTTGTACACCCTGTACACGTCAGATGTACCTAGGACGCAGAGAGTGTCGCTAGCACTATATGCGGACGACACCGCCCTCTACGCACGATGCCTCAAGGTTAATATCCTTCGTCGTCGCCTACAAGAGGCGTGCGACGTATTGGGAGCTTGGGCAACAAAATGGCGCCTGAAATTTAACGCCACAAAAAGCCAGGCAATTATTATTACACGTCGCCGGATACCAAGGGATCTTCAACCAGTGCAGATCATGGGAGGCCCCATCCCATGGTCTCGCACTGTTAAGTATCTGGGCGTGACTTTAGACCGGCACCTCACATGGGGACCACATGTCACAGAGGTTAGGGGCAGAGTCTTAGGACGCTTACGCGAACTCTACCCTGTACTAAATCCACAGTCCACGCTTCCCACACACTGCGGCATTACGCTATATCTAGCACTGATCAGGCCAGTGCTGGAATACGCGGCCGTAGTGTGGGGAAATGCCGCCGACTGCCATATCAAGCGGTTACAAGGCCTACAAGGTAAGGTCCTGCGCCTTGCCATGCACCTCCCGCGGGACTTCCCCACCAGGGACCTGCATGACGTCACAGGGATCCCCATGATTAGGGATCGCTTCAAACTGCTGGCGCGGCAGTTCTATGAACTGTCGTCCCAGTCAGACAACAGGTTAATAGCAAACCTGGGTACCCAGGAGCACAGGAGGGGGACCACACGATGGCCCGACATGCTTCGGCAGTAATCGCCAGTGGAAACACTCACGACCACTGTTGGAGCAAAATCAGACACACTACACACGCACACAACACTCATGTGACACATAGGACACACACAACACGTTAGGCCATCAGAGACACAAATACAATTAGGATAAACAGGAATAACAATTGGGTTTAGCCTGTGAAACCACAGGGCACTTAGGATGTCCCTTAGGTTAAGAGTCGCTCGCTCGCTCACCGAACCCAGTTCCCCCTGAGCAGCCATAGCGTACGGATATCCGTGCCGGCGCGTTCACAGGAGCTCAGTCCGTCAGTTCACCTGAGGATGGCGACATGTTTGATCGCCGAAATATTGTGCCCGTTGGACACTATAGACCGGCAGTACACCCGTGGATATTTTGATTACTTTCACCGTACATCATATTTTGACCTAAGATTTGCTCATGCGAAAGGTTAGTGCCAAAGTGAATGTTGCATCGTGATAACGCGCCGTATCCCGGAATTTTGGACCCCAAAAGACATTCCTGCTTTCCCATAGCCCCCTTATTGACCTCATATGGGACCTTGTGACTTTTTTAAATTTTCTCCAAATTGAGTAATGTTGTAAAAGGACGTCATTTTGTGTCTCTGGAGAACGTTCAAAATAATGTGAGCGAGTTGTTAAAGGCCATACCAGCTGAAGCCTTTCAGGGCTGCTACCAACACTGGAAACAACGATTCCGCCGGTGTATAGCTGCCTAAGGAGACTACTCTGAACAGGACAATACTGTCTGGAACCGCGTGACCGCTACAGGCGCAGGTTCGAATCCTGCCTCGGGCAGGAATGTGTCTGATGTCCTTAGGTTAGTTAGGTTTAACTAGTTCTAAGTTCTAGGGGACCGATGACCTCAGAAGTTAAGTCCCATAGTGCTGAGAGCCATTTGAACCATTTAGGACAACATTGTTATCTGAAAAAATTTAAAATTTTGGCAGATAAAAAACAAGTCTGTTTTTCTTACACAACTCGTGCATGTACAGGATTATGGTAGCGTAACTCACCGTTCGGCAATATCCAGACTACATTCATCCAGTATTTGAGAATGGATGCACTGGGCGACTTTCAATAACTTGACATATAATTTCAAACTTCTATGAAACTTTTTCTCGCTGACGTTCTAACAAAATGACAAAGAAAAATGGATTATCGTACACAACATTTTCGCTGTGCATAGTAAAATTTCAACCTCATGCGTCTCATTTTAATTTAATACTTACCTGCTGTTAACTCTATTTGCAAAATGTTTTACAAGCAGTAGCCACATATAACGAAACGTACCTACAAAACTATATCACTGCAACACAGAGTTAGAAAAAATGACGTCATAAACATGAGAGTTTGATTCTTTATACAATCAGGGGTGAGGGATTACTGCTTGATCACTAAACGTAAAACGAAGCGATTGGTGGCGCGTTGACGAAATTAGTAAAATAAATTCACGCAACAACAATCTTCAGATGAAATTTCCCATTTTTACAACACCTTCCTTAAAAGCTATGTTCCGACGCAATTTTCACAGTAAAAAATGACAAATTATAGAACATTACTATTAACATGTGAATAGCACCAAGTAACGGCAATTTGTAGAAACGTGCAGAGACAGACAAACATACGGAAACTCCGTTTGAACATTAATGCTGATAGCGAGGCCTGCGTTTAGTGCTGTTGTCTTTGAGCAAAAAAATGGTTCAAATGGCTCTGAGCACTATGGCACTTAACTTCTGAGGTTATCAGTCCCCTAGAATCTAAACCTAACTATTCTAAGGACATCACACACATCCATGCCCGAGGCAGGATTCGAACCTGCGACCGTAACGGTCGCGCGGTTCCAGATTGTAGCTCCTAGAACCGCTCGGCCACTCCCACCGGTTGTCTTGGACCAGTAACGGCAATATTCTCAACACGATTCAAGTGCTTGTCATGGTCAAAATAGTGTTTGGTGAGTGCATTATGTCGGAGTTCAGATCATTTGAAAGTGAGCAGGTTTTTAGTCCTCTTCCAGTACGTGCTTCTGTTAACGAAGATATCCGAAGTTTTTCATATTTTAAGAAACAACCTATCTAAGATTTATACAGCATACAGGAAAAGCATGAAAACGTCATCCGCTAATTCATATCGTAGACGAAGGTGTGTCTTGATTGTGACGCAAAATAAGAGGAAGACAACTGCAGAACTCACTGCGAAAGTGAATTTCGCACTCGAGAACCCTGTCAGCACTAAAGCAATCGAAGGGAACTTCATAAGCAGGGAATTGTAGGGCGAGCTGGAATTACAAAATCACTCATTAGTGATGTAAATGCCCTTAACAAGAAAACGTGGTGCTGAAGCCATAAAACCTGGTCTATGGACCAATGGAAGGAAGTCATTTGGTCGGATAAGTCTTGTTTCACACTGTTTCCTACTTCTGGTCGAGTTTGCGCCCCAAGAGTGAAACATAGCTGTATTCATGGGCACCACGGTCATTATGCAAGGCCGCATATACTGCCAAGGATTATATGACAATTTTGGCTTATCAGGTCCATCCCATGATTCAATGTTTCTTCTTAAATGGCGAAGCTGTGTTCCAAGAAGAAAGAGCCCCTGTTCATGCAACTCGCCTCATCCAGGACTGGTTTTGCGGCCACGAGGATGAATTGTCGCACCTTCCCTGACCACCACAGTCACCAGATCTCAATATTATCGAGTCTTTGTGTCCTACTCTTGAGACAAGTGTGCGTGATCGCTATGCGCATTCATGACCGTTGCCTGAACATCTTGCTATTTTGCATGTAGAATGGTATACGATTCCCTCGAAAATCACACAGGAGCAACATTTATCCACTCCAAGACGCCTGGAAGCTTTTTGAATGCCAACGGTTTTTCATCACTGTTTTAGGCCGAGTAATGTCTGTGTTTTTGACGTTTTCATAGATTAGGTTAGATTAGATTAGATTAGATTAATACTTGTTCCATAGATCATGAATACGACACTTCGTAATGATGTGGAACGTGTCAGGTTAATAAAAGATGTCTGTACAAGATATTGCATTACACAAAATATTGCATGACACTAATGTTTAAGCTAGTTTTTTCCCCTCCCTTAATTTATATCTAAAAATTCAGCCAGTGAGTAGAAGGAGTTGTCATCTAGAAATTCTTTTAATTTATTTTTAAATGTTGATTGACTATCTGTCAGGCTTTTGATGCTGTTTGGTAGGTGACCAAAGACTTTTGTGGCAGCATAATTTACCCCTTTCTGAGCCAAAGTCAGATTTAACCCTGCATAGTGAAGATCATCCTTTCTCCTGGTGTTATAGCTATGCACACTGCTATTACTTTTGAACTGGGTAGGATTATTAACAACAAATTTCATAAGTGAATATATATACTGTTAGATCCTTAAATAGATGTCTGCAGGATGACTGTGGGTGGACTCCGGCAATTATTCTGATTACACGTTTTTGAGCAATGAATACTTTTCTACTCAACGATGATATGTTCTTGTCCAGCCCCTGTAAAAGGCGAACCTACATCTACCGGGTGATCAAAAAGTCAGTATAAATTTGAAAACTGAATAAATCACGGAATAATGTAGACAGAGAGGTAAAAATTGACACACATGCTTGCAATGACACGGGATTTTATTAGAACCAAAAAAGCAAAGTTCACAAAATGACCGACAGATGGCGTCGTTTGGTGATGATCGTGTGCTCAGCTGCCACTTTCGTCATGCTTGGCCTCCCAGGTCCCCAGACCTCAGTCCGTGAGATTATTGGCTTTGGGGTTACCTGAAGTCGCAAGTGTATCGTGATCGACCGACATTTCTAGGGATGCTGAAAGACAACATTCGTCGCCAATGCCTCACCATAGCTCCGGACATTCTTTACAGTGCTGTTCACAACATTATTCCTCGACTACAGCTATTGTTGAGGAATGATGGTGCACATATTGAGCATTTCCTGTAAAGAACATCATCTTTGCTTTGTCGTACTTTGTTATGCTAATTATTGCTATTCTGATCAGATGAAGCGCCATCTGTCGGACATTTTTTAAACTTCTTGGTTCTAATAAAACCCCATGTCATTCCAAGTTATCTACATTATTCCGTGATTTATTCAGTTTTCAAATGTGTACTGACTTTTTGATCACCCGGTACATGTGCATGTTCATCTTTTTCGTTACTCTCCAATTCAGGCTTAATTGTTGCGCAGAGGGTTCACAGAACTGCTTTCAAACTATGTGTCGGCCGTTGTAGTCTCTAAGAAGACGTGGGAAACTATCTGGGAAGACAGCCCTTTTACACTTAAGGATCGCATGGTGACGCAAAGGGGTTAACGTACAAAAATGATCGAAAACTAATTGGTGCCGAATTCATAGTTTTCAAGGTTGTTGGGCTGTTTTCTTTATATGGTTCCGCCCGTGGGGTGGCGGTAGATGGATGTGGCATGCACGCGTATCTCTGCCAGGCTCGCATCAGTATCTACCATAACTCGTGTACATGTGAATTACGTAAACGCCACCAACAGGCCGACCGCCGTGTCATCCTCCGCCAATGGCGTCAGTGGATGCGGCATGGAGGGGCGCGGGGTCAGCACACCGTTCTCCCGGTTACTGCCAGGTTTCGTGACGGAGCCACTACTACTCGGCCAAGTAGCTCCTCAGTTGGCATCAAGAGGCTGACTACTAATCCTCTCACCAACGAAAAATCTCTGGTAGTACCCGGAATCGAACCCGAGTCGTCTCAGTGGCTGTCAGCCATGCTGACCACTCAGTACGGAGGCGAACCTACATATGGATTACTATCTAAAAACAAATGCTGTGGCTGTAGGACAGCACTAGCATTCCTAGTAACGGGGCTTGTGTTAGAAGAGGTAAGGAGGTAACAGGTTCTAACTGGACGGTATGGAGATATTACAACCAAACTTAGCACACATTTGGCAATCATTTATTAAAAAAAATACTATGGAGTAAGACACGCGTGGTGACGCAATTTGCGGGTGTAGAAGCGGACATGTAATCATAGCTTTGAAAAACCCACTTCGCCCATATTTGGTACACACAGAACTTTCTATCTGGATGAAAGTACTGTCTGGATAAGACACCTTTAGGGATGAAGTGGAGGCGCAAAGTGTTGAAATTATTATTAGGAATTATTTCAATTCCTATTACGGGAAGACTGGGTTAAATAAGTATGAGGGCAACGCTGAGTAAAGAGCTAGTTGTTATTAAAAATAAACAACGGCACAGATAGCAAAAAAAAAAAGATGTTGCAGCTATTTATTGAAAATGTCGATAGTGAATAACATCATACTGGGAGTGTCAAGTATGTTCAATGAGTCTGTGTCTTTCTTGTAACCGCTCTTCAGAGAGTGGGTATTCAGAAACGAATATTAGATTAAATTCTGTAAT
The DNA here is from genome assembly GCF_023897955.1 of Schistocerca gregaria. Lineage (NCBI taxonomy): Eukaryota > Metazoa > Arthropoda > Insecta > Orthoptera > Acrididae > Schistocerca > Schistocerca gregaria. The sequence continues at coordinate 633,808,586 of NC_064920.1, read as the reverse complement.
ACGAAATGACCCAAGAGTAAAAAAAACTGTAATTGTATTTCGAAGTAATATTTACTTAAAATTTTACAAAGAGTAGATATTTGAAACAGAGTAACGCAAAGAAGTACAAAGGGAATCCAAGGAAGACATAATAGAGCTGCGTTTTGTTTTGAAAATAATATACAGGGTGTTACAAAAAGGTACGGCCAAACTTTCAGGAAACATTCCTCACACACAAATAAAGAAAAGATGTTATGTGGACATGTGTCCGGAAACACTTAATTTCCATGTTAGAGGTGATTTTAGTTTCGTCAGTATGTGCTGTACTTCCTCGATTCACCGCCAGTAGGCCCAACTGAAGGAAGGTAATGTTGACTTCAGTGCTTGTGTTGACATGCGACTCATTGCTCTACAGTACTACCATCAAGCACATCAGTACGTAGCATCAACAAGTTAGTGTTCATCACGAACGTGGTTTTGCAGTCAGTGCAATATTTACAAATTCGGATGCCCATTTGATGTATGGATTAGCACGGGGCAATAGCCGTGGCGAGGTACGTTTGTATCGAGACAGATTTCCAGAACGAAGGTGTCCCGACAGGAAGACGTTCGAAGCAATTGATCGGCGTCTTAGGGAGCACGGAACATTCCAGCCTATGACTCGCGACTGGGGAAGACCTAGAACGACGAGGACACCTGCAATGGACGAGGCTATTCTTCGTGCAGTTGACGATAACCCTAATGTCAGCGTCAGAGAAGTTGCTGCTGTACAAGGTAACGTTGACCATGTCACTGTATGGAGAGTGCTACGGGAGAACCAGTTGTTTCCGTACCATGTACAGCGTGTGCAGGCACTATCAGCAGCTGATTGGCCTCCACGGGTACACTTCTGCGAATGGTTCATCCAACAATGTGTCAATCCTCATTTCAGTGCAAAAGTTCTCTTTACGGATGAGGCTTCATTCCAACTTGATCAAATTGTAAATTTTCACAATCAACATGTGTGGGCTGACGAGAATGCGCACGCAATTGTGCAATCACGTCATCAACAAAGATTTTCTGTGAACGTTTGGACAGGCATTGTTGATGATGTCTTGATTGGGCCCCATGTTCTTCCACCTACGCTCAATGGAGCACGTTATGATGATTTCATACGGGATACTCTACCTGTGCTACTAGAATATGTGCCTTTACAAGTACGACACAACATGTGGTTCATGCACGATGGAGCTCCTGCACATTTCAGCCCATGACTGATTCCATGACCGATGGATTGGTAGAGGCGGACCAATTCCATGACCTCCCCGCTCTCCTGACCTCAAACCTCTTGACTTTTATTTATGGGAGCATTTGAAAGCTCTTGTCTACGCAACCCCGGTACCAAATGTACAGACTCTTCGTGCTCGTACTGTGGAAGGCTGTGATACAATACGCTATTCTCAGGGATTCCATGTGACGGGGGGTGGATGCGTGTATCCTCGCTAACGGAGGACATTTTGAATATTTCCTGTAACAAAGTGTTTGAAGTCACGCTGGTACGTTCTGTTGCTGTGTGTTTCCATTCCATGATTAATGTGATTTGAAGAGAAGTAATAAAATGAGCTCTAACATGGAAAGTAAGCGTTTCCGTACACATGTCCACATAACACATTTTCTTTCTTTGTGTGTGAGGAATGTTTCCTGAAAGTTTGGCCGTACTTTTTTGTAACACCCTGTATAAGCCAATGTGGCATGACCGTTTATACGATCCTCTCTAGTCACTGGAGAGATTACAGGATAAGTTCCAGATTCTGAATCAGTAGATGTGCAAGACATTGAAAACAAGCGACAGACAGGTGTGAAGAACTCTCGACACACGTTTTTATGAGTAGCCTTTTTGCGTATGAGTAGCTTAGTGTATGTACTAGTTCCAGAATTATAGTTTCAACAGAGGCAGGTGTTTGCCCTGTCCCGTTTGTACTTCTACACTCCCAACAAGGCCACAATTACCACAGTGATCTACGGTTTTACGAGATTTTTTTTTGTGTCAAGCATTCAACAGGAGAGGAAGCGCTTCCTAGACACTCTCAAACATCGACTATGAGCCCTGTAGGAATGTAGATTGTGGCCCTCTTCAAATATGAACAGCCTGACTAAAGGTGAAGCAGAGCCCGACCGAAGCGATAAGGCGGTTTCATGCGGCGTCGGCCAACTCTCCCAGCCACTCAGGTTTTCCTTTCAAATTTTATTTCAGAGCGTTTTTTTTTGTCTTAACGTCTTCAAATCGAAATACACTGACGAAAATGGAAAGTTATGCGCCATAGACACCTTGACCGAATGCTACTAAACTGAAACTCCATAATTTCCAATGCCTTTGGGTTATGTTTGTTATTATATCATCCTTACGGAGTTCATTTTCAATACAGAAAAAGTCATTTCTGCGGACGTACAGGTGAAGAATGATGTGATTACGAGAAGGGTTACTGGAACTTTTCAGCTCGACATCGCAATACAGCATGTCCAGAAGACGCGCACAAGCACCTTATCGCCATCGTTCAGACTTCGAGAAACATCGAATCATTGCACGAGGGAGATGGGAGAACCATACTTATAGATCGCACAGCCTGGTGGTACTGCAGTGGAATGTCTGCAGGAGGAGTGGCGACGAGGTGCCCTCATGACAGCAATGAGGCAAATACAGTAGGCATGGGTCCTTTCAGTGGGACTACATCTGGAGAAGGTCATAGTATTGTTCGACTGGCTCTAACGAATAGAACGATGGCAACAGCTGAAATCCTGACAGAAATTACAGGCGGAGTGTCATTATTAATCGTCGATAAGGGTTTGCTGAAAGCAAGATCTCAAGTTGACATGCGTCGTTTACCCCAGACACGGCTGTAAAGAGGTGCATAGTGCACAGCCAGAATCAGCTAGGAGATTGTGTGGCATCTGTGGCGTTCAGTGCGGCCAGGTCGACGGCACTATGTCCATAGACTGCTTGGCTGAAAAGTCACAGGATGCAACAATAATCGAGACCCAACTCCAGGACGCATTTTGTGTGTAGCTACCGGATATACATTTACTGGGATGTATGAACAACACCACAGCCCAGTGCATTTTCATTAGCAAACATGAAATCCAATAACAGCAAGCACAGGGTATATAAAACTACTTGTGCTGATTGTGATAACATTTGTATTGGTCAATCAGGGAGAAACATAGCAGCTAGTCTGCCAAAAATGAACGCAGCTGAAGGTTGCAGAATTCTCACTCCACATTTTCTGAGCATTTACTGAGTAAGGCCACAGCTACCAGCCACAATCCCACGTCTTTCACTTAGCGAACAAAGGTAACAAACTCAGTCTTCTGAAGCCCTATAGATCAACAAACATCTAGCCCTCAGTCCTGGTTTAATCTTAAATGAGCAGACACAGCTTAATACTTTCCTTCTTCTAAACTTCATATACACCTCTCAATTTTCCACTAACCACCCCCCCCCCCCCCCACTGTCTATTCCTTCATATTCCTCCATTTCCCTTCATTCATTCATTTCTTTTTATCTGGTTGGAATTTTTTATGTATTCCATAAATTCTGTTGCTACAGCTGTCAATTCTGTCTTTCAATAGGTTTCTGTATCACTTTCCATGTGTAATACCTTCTGAACTAGGCTTGTCATGTACTAATTACGTTGTACTGAGCTTCTTTACTAACGTAAACTTACCTAGACACGGTTTTCTAGTTTAGAGTTAATCTTTCTGCTGTTTCTCCCTAATAATTATGTATAGTTCAAATTTCTAATTTTTAAATTGCATTACAACCACACTGTTAAAGATGTCATTTACTGTGTCTCTGGGCCTCAATCTACATGCAGAACATGTTTTGAAATGTTGTCCAGAAACGCTGTAACTTCTTTGGTGACAATAGTCAGTTAAAGTCTGATTATGGTCTTGTAAACCGAAAACCGGTTATCGCAATAAATTAATATGGTTCAAAATGGTTCAAATGGCTCTAAGCACTATGGGACTTATATCTGAGGTCATCAGTCCCCTAGACTTAGAACTACTTAAATCTAACTAACCTAAGGACATCACACACATCCATGCCCGAGGCAGGATTCGAACCTGCGACCGCCCGAGGCAGGATTCGAACCTGCGACCGTAGAGGTCGCGTGGTTCCAGACTGTAGCGCCTAGAACCGCTCGGCTACCCTGGTTCGGCTCTTATTTATATTATCTACAATGAGGTGACAAGTCTTCGGATAGAGATATGCACATATACAAACGGGGCTAGTATCGCCTACACAAGGTGTAAAAGAGAAGTGCATTGGCGGAGCTGTCGTTTGTACTCAGATGATTCATGAGAAGAGGTTTCCGAAGTCATTATGGTCGCACGACGGGAATTAACAGACTTTGAACGTGGAATGGTAATTGGAGTTAGACGCATGGGACATTCCATTTCGGAAGTCGACAAGGAAGTCAATTTTCCCATACCCAAAGTGCCAGGAGTGTGACGACAATACCAAATTCCAGGCATTACCCCTCACCACCGACAACGCAGTCGCCGACGGCCTTCACTTACCGACCGAGAGTAGTCGCCTTTGGGTAGAGTTATCAGAGCTAACAGATAAGCAACATTGCGTGAAATACCCGTATACATCAATGTGGGACGTACTTCGAACGTATCCGTTAGGACAGTTCGGTTAAATTTAGCGTCAACAGGCTATATTATATGGCAGCAGACGACCGACGAGAATGCCTTTGCTAACAGCACGACATCGCCTGCAGCGCCTGTCTTGTACTCGGAGCCTGGTCTGACAAGTTCAAATTTCAGTTGCTAAGAGCTGACGTTAGGGTTCGAATGTGGCGCAGACACTTCGAAGCTACGGACCAGAGTTGTCAATAAAGCACTGTGCAAGCTGGTGGTGGCTCCATAATGGTGTGGGCTGTATCTACATGGAATGGACTGTGTCCTCTGCTCCAGCTGAACCAATTAATGACTGGAAATGGGTATGTTCGGCTACTTGGAGACTATGCGCTGCCATTCATCGACTTCATCCTCCCAAATAATGATGGAATTTTTATGGGTGACCATGCGCCATGTCATCGGCTACAATTGTTGGCGACTGAATTCAAGGGCATTCTAGACAAATCGAGCGAATGGTTTGACAACCCAGATCGCCCGACATGAATCCTTTTGAACATTTATGGGACATAATCTAGAGGTCAGTTCGTGCACCAAATCTCGTAGCTAAAGAGGTAGGATGACTGATTATTTCTGCAGGGGATTACCAACGACTTGTTGAGACCATGTCACGTCGATTTACTGCACCAAGTTAGGCATGATATCAGGAGGTATTCCATGACTTTTGTCACATCAGTGTATCCGTTTTACATCTTCCATTCTGCTCCAAGCCCACATCTCAAAAGACTGATAAGCATACCTCTTCGTCGCATTGTCCATGTTGCTGCGCAGTACAGGGCAATACCACACACAGAACATTTTATTAATTTTTTTCTATTTTTTTTAATTCTGTAAAAGCATATCTTTCATAATTATCCATGTTTTCATTTCTTAATTACATTGATGTTGCTGGTTATCGTGTTTCTTAGGTTCTTGAAGTTATCAATTTATTAGTTTGATTCATTACAAATTTTTACTTTTATCTCGTCTTTTTATAAGTCATTTCTTCAGTTTTCTTTTACCTTCATTCGCAAGTATTTACTTCGTACGCCTAGCGTTCGGTTCTTTTAACACTGATTCTTCATTTTCACTTTCTAATTCAATGTCATCGGCAAATGTGTTCCCTTTTTTAGCCTCCCTCCTATTGTGACATTGTATCTTGTGCTGCAAGCAGTATTTAATTGTATCACCTAGGCAGACGTTAAACAGAGCAGGTAAAAAACGACAGTAATTATCTACTGGTCCTTTTTCGAACGCTACCGACATGCTCTCGGGTGCTTTATGGGTAACGTTCAGGCCCATTTATGTGAATTACGCGGATTTCAACAGCCCTACTTCTCCCTTGTGGAGAAAATGCCACGGAGAACCTCCGTTGTCATCGGAACGGGGAAATAGCGACAGATTAAGTAGATCTCAGTTATTCAACAAAGTCAACAAAGCGTGTAGTATCCGTTTCTCTGAATATTGAGGACGGAAAAAAGTGGGTTAATAATATTTTTCGCCTTTATGCGTAAGTGTGCAGCACAGGAATTTTCAGACAGGTAACAGAGCTGAAACGTAAACACGTTACTATGTGAACTGTAGATACATTGTCAAGAATATCGTTTACAAACTGAAATATTGCGATTTTGTGTTATGTAAACTGATTATTACGGAGCAGTGTTTTCTCCTTATCTTATCCGATAGCAAAATGAGCACGTTATGTCGGAAGACCTAACCTTTGGGAAGTCTCGCAGTGTTATCGCTGACGTGAAGAAAGACAAAGGTGTTAAAAGGGCGAGCACATCATGACACTCCATAAGTCGAATATTGATACATTATCATAAATGCATCGCGTTAAGTTCAGGTTGAAAATAGGTTGTCTGCATGTTTTTAAACGTGTCACAGTTCTTCAAGCGCTTTTATTTCCCAGATAGCCTCCCACATTACTGTAAACTCTTCTTTAAAAATCCAGAGTTATATAACAGATGGTCAAAACAATTCTCTCTCTTTTTTATTCATTTACTATCTCCTTGCATCAAAGATGGCATTCCAGAGGAAGAGACAAAACTGTGCTGATCTAAAAAAAGAATGGCTCTGCATCTAAATCTATAGTTCCGAAGCCACTGTGATGATCTCTATATGGTGGATTAGGGTGTTGGTGGTTTTCTCTCCTTTTCCCCTATTTACATATTTGGGAAGCCCGATACAATTTCTAAAGCTGCAATGTACACGTGGTGTTAGTAAAGAATGAAAAGGGACGTAAGTGTGTCCAGAATGCATCACTGACTCTGCAACGTACTTTACACTACGAGAAAACTTTCTAACAGATTAATACTGGGAGGAAAAGAAGTTACATTCAGGGAAACAACAAAGGTTGTCAAAGAACCGATTAGGAGGCACAGATCGATTTCTAGTCATTTTGGATGTTTGGCGCTACGCAGCTTATGTCTACTTGATAAACAACATTAAAAAACACAATTAAGCTGCTTACATATGTGGACTCTGACCACAATCTATTGCTTATGACCTGTAGATTAAAACTGAAGAAACTGCAAAAATGTGGGAAATTAAAGAGATGGGACCTGGATAAACTGAAAGAACCAGAGGTTGTACAGAGTTTCAGAGAGAGCATAAGGGAACAATTGACAGGAATAGGGGAAAGAAATACAGTAGAAGAAGAATGGGTAGCTCTGAGGGATGTAGTAGTGAAGGCAGCAGAGGATAAAGTAGGTACAAAGACGAGGGCTGCTAGAAATCCTTGGGTAACTGAAGAAATATTGAATTTAATTGATGAAAGGAGAAAATATAAAAATGCAGTAAATGAAGCAGGCAAAAAGGAATACAAACGTCTCAAAAATGAGATCGACAGGAAGTGCAAAATGGCTAAACAGGGATGGCTAGAGGACAAATGTAAAGATGTAGAAGCTTATCTCACTAGGGGTAAGATAGATACTGCCTACAGGAAAATTAAAGAGACATTTGGAGAGAAGAGAACCACGTGTATGAATATCAAGAGCTCAGATGGAAACCCAGTTCTAAGCAAAGAAGGGAAGGCAGAAAGGTGGAAGGAGTATATAGAAGGTTTATACAAGGGCGATGTACTTGAGGACAATATTATGGAAATGGAAGAGGATGTAGATGAAGACGAAATGGGAGATACGATACTGCGTGAAGAGTTTGACAGAGCACTGAAAGACCTGAGTCGAAACAAGGCCCCCGGAGTAGACAACATTCCATTAGAACTACTGACGGCCTTGGGACAACCAGTCCTGACAAAACTCTACCAGCTGGTGAGCAAGATGTATGAGACAGGCGAAATACCGTCAGACTTCAAGAAGAATATAATAATTCCAATCCCAAAGAAAGCAGGTGCTGACAGATGTGAAAATTACCGAACTATCAGTTTAATAAGCCACGGATGCAAAATACTAACGCGAATTCTTTACAGACGAATGGAAAAACTGGTAGATGCAGACCTCGGGGAGGATCAGTTTGGATTCCGTCGAAATGTTGGAACACGTGAGGCAATACTGACCTTACGACTTATCTTAGAGGAAAGATTGAGAAATGGCAAACCTACGTTTCTAGCATTTTTAGACTTAGAGAAGGCTTTTGACAATGTTGACTGGAATACTCTCTTTCAAATTCTGAAGGTAGCAGGGGTAAAATACAGGGAGCGAAAGGCTGTTTACAATTTGTACAGAAACCAGATGGCAGTTATAAGGGTCGAGGGACAAGAAAGGGAAGCAGTGGTTGGGAAGGGAGTGAGACAGGGCTGTAGCCTCTCCCCGATGTTATTCAATCTGTATATTGAGCAAGCAGTAAAGGAAACAAAAGAAAAATTTGGAGTAGGTATTAAAATTCATGGAGACGAAGTAAAAACTTTGAGGTTCGCCGATGACATTGTAATCCTGTCAGAGACAGCAAAGGACTTGGAAGAGCAGTTGAACGGAATGGACAGTGTCTTGAAAGGAGGATATAAGATGAACATTAACAAAAGCAAAACGAGGATAATGGAATGTAGTCAAATTAAATCGGGTGATGCTGAGGGAATTAGATTAGGAAATGAGACACTTAAAGTAGTAAAGGAGTTTTGCTATTTAGGAAGTAAAATAACTGATGATGGTCGAAGTAGAGAGGATATAAAATGTAGACTGGCAATGGCAAGGAAAGCGTTTCTGAAGAAGAGAAATTTGTTAACATCGAATATAGATTTATGTATCAGGAAGTCGTTTCTGAAAGTATTTGTTTGGAGTGTAGCCATGTATGGAAGTGAAACATGGACGATAACTAGTTTGGACAAGAAGAGAATAGAAGCTTTCGAAATGTGGTGCTACAGAAGAATACTGAAGATAAGGTGGATAGATCACGTAACTAATGAGGAAGTATTGAATAGGATTGGGGAGAAGAGAAGTTTGTGGCACAACTTGACTAGAAGAAGGGATCGGTTGGTAGGACATGTTTTGAGGCATCAAGGGATCACAAATTTAGCATTGGAGGGCAGCGTGGAGGGTAAAAATCGTAGAGGGAGACCGAGAGATGAGTACACTAAGCAGATTCAGAAGGATGTAGGTTGCAGTAGGTACTGGGAGATGAAGCAGCTTGCACAGGATAGAGTAGCATGGAGAGCTGCATCAAACCAGTCTCAGGACTGAAGACAACAACAACAACACATATTATTTACTATTGGACCGGGGCTAATCCATAATCAGAAACCTTACTTTGGCTCTAATTACATCGAAGTTGGCATCAAGTATATAGTCTAGCAACGTTCACAGGCTTCTGGAAAATTATAATCAATAAATAAATAAACAGATGGTAAAAAAGGAATGCCGCGATCAAGCCCAGAGGACCGCGTGATACTGACCGGCAGCCGTATCATCCTCGGCCATATGGCGTCATTTGGAAGCAGTAGGGAGGGCGTGTGTTCAGCACACCGCTCTCCCAACTACCGTCAGTTTTCCAGACCTTGGAGCCGCTACTTATCATACAAATACCTCCTCAAATGGCCTCCCAAGACCGAGTGCTTCCAGTTCCAGGCCTCCCAGTAAGGAAAAATCCCTGCCAATATCGAGAGTTTTGCACTAAGCGAGAAAATAAATAATGTCGTGTGATCTCGACCTACTGCAAGCTCTTCCATTTCATGCCACTTTGGGGTCTTGAGTGTCAAGATTGCTGCTTACTATATTCAAGCAGTTTCTCGAGTGACCTCAAGAGGCTAACTGACTCTTCCAGGCCTTTTCATCGCAATAAATGGTTGCCCAGGGCCTCCACGCCAGTGCTGAATGGTGCTGGTCATAGGTAAAGTAGTAATTCTGGTGTGCTAGATCGACGTAAGCAGTTCATATAGAGTTTATCTACCAATTTACAGACGTAATTGTCCACTACGCCTGCTCTTTGTAGTTCAAGTGATGAATTCCAAATTCGGCCAATGAGTCATATCAGCGACATATTCGATCAGAGCAAAAGAGGGTGCTCCGTTAGCGACAAACACCAAAGTAGGCCGAATATGAAATGCGCCTCAGAATAGAGAATGCTGTTGTTGGTGTCTTACTCAGTACGTAAACTGGTTTGACGCCGATCCCCGCACTTGTGTATCTTGCGTATGTCTCCTCATCTCTGCATAATTGCTACAATCTACTCAAAAAACTACACTAAACTCCGTAACGGCGTCCAAACGGATGCGTTGTGCCGACCGGTCGCCCTGTCATTCTCTGCATTCGGGAGGACGACGGTTCAATCCCGCGTCCGGCCATCCTGATTTAGGTTTTCCGTGATTTCCCTAAATCGCTTCAGGGTGCCGGGTTGGTTCCTTTGACAGGGCACGGCCGACTTCCTTCCCCATCCTTCCCTAATCCAACGATACCGATGCCCTCGCTGTTTGGTCTGTTCCCCCATATTAGTCAGTCCAGTCATTCTCTGCAACACGGCGTCTTTTCGATTTGATATGGGATGAAGCACGTCGCTCTCGCGGTCACACTATTTTCCAGTGCTTGGAGATGTTACTTCTCATTCGAGTAGCTCCTCAATTGGACTCAAAAGGCTGAGAGCATCCCGCTGCAGTATTCCTACCAAGGAAAAATCACTGAGAGTGCCAGAATTTGAACCCGAACCTGATCCCTCTGATTGGTGGTCAGCAAGCTGACCGCCACATTGCGGAGGCGTACTTAATTACATAGTAGCTTGCTTAAAACGACGAGGTAGGACCAACAGCTCATGCTAGCTCCAGTAGGAGACCGACTGCACTGAGTCCTTGCGTTCTGCTGATCCTCGGCTAGGAGAGATGCGACTTAACTAAGTCCAGTCCCGGCTGCCAACCGACCGCGTGAAGTGATGCCGGGGCTGGACTTCAGTTAAGTAATTATAATTCGTCATGATACCACGATACTAGAGGTTTTAATTTTTAATGTCGACTGTGCCTTACTCTGGCATGTTATAGTAATTTCATGCTTCTGAAGAAGGCTAGATTATTCTAGCCGAAACCTGGGTAAAGTCCAGAAAATTCTGGCAACTGAGGCGGTTTTTCAATATATTAGTCTATCACAGTTGCTGACGGGGCTGCAATACGCTAAAAATTCTTACAGGATTCTTCCTGCCAAATAGTGGGAAGTTCTGGTCGATAGCTATCTTACACCTTTCTCCATAAACTATATCAGAAAGGCGCAAAAATATTGAGATCTGGTGACTGTGGCGGCTAGGAGAGATGCAACGATTCATCCTCGTGCTACTGGATTATGCGAGCTTTGTGAATAACGCCTCTGACGTATTGAAAAAAAATCATCAATATTGGGGAGCAAACATTGTACCATTGGATGGGTCTGATCAACCCAAATGGTCATATGTTCCTTAGTAGTAATGCGACCTTGCAAGGTGCCCATGGAATACGGCGATATGGGTGCCCAATCATCACTGAACCCCAGCCATGTTTCACTATTGGGATGTAAACTCGGCCAGAAGTTGGAAACAGTGTGTAACAAGAATCATCCGACCGAAAGACTTCGTTTCACTGCTCTATAGTCCAGGTTTTATGACTTAGACACCCGTTTATTGTCACGGGCATTTGAATCAGTAGAGTGCGGTTCTGGAATTCCATCTAGTCTTGAAATTCTCAGCTTTTGAACCTCCCTCTGTATTGTTTTGGTGCTAACAGAGTTCTCGAGTGTGAGATTCAGTTCTGCTGAGACTTAAGCACCTCTTGTCTTATTTTTTGTCACAATCCTTTTCAATGACTGTCTGTCACGATCATTCAATGCACAATTTCGTCCTCATATTGACTTAGCGAATGAGGTTTTTCCGCTTTTCCTGTATTTCGTCTAAATCAGCGGTGTGGTGTCTCTTGTAACACCAAAACCTTTCGGCTTCCTTGGTTACGGAAGCACCCGCCAAACGAGTACCAATAATTTGCCACGTTAGAATTCTGTTGGCTCCGACATAATGCACTCTCGACTTCACCGAACACTCTTCTGACCACGAAAGATACTTGCAACGTACTGAGGACATTGCACAAGTGCCTTTCGCGGTCAGATACAACAGCGTATCTTGGATCTGCATTTATGTTCAAGCATACGTTTCTCAAAGTGTTTCCATCTTTTTGTCCAGCCCTTACAGGTAAGTCTGTTTTGGCGAGATGATAATTACAACTTTACTACGACGCCTCCCATGTTTGATATGCCGATGGCACGCGTTACGTCCTGCAACAATGATCGGAATACTGCCAGGCAGTAAGACTAATTGCTACCAGTTTTGATAGTGCTTAAGTGGACATCCTAATTTAAAAACTATAATTACTGTACTACTCTACGATTTCAATACAATTTGTTTTCATCCTATATGGCATTCTGCAGACTGCGTACTGCATCAGATGTTCCTCGAATAAGGTAGATTGTGGGATACTGCAATTAAATTTAGGTTCAGTACAATTGCGTATCGCTCGGTGCAGAGTTTCAGTGCACAAATCAAAACATTCTGCGTGTGTGTGTGTGTGTGTGTGTGTGTGTGTGTGTGTGTGCGTGTGCGCGCGCACGTGCGTGTGCACTGGCTGCATGCGAAGATGAAAAGCGATTTCGACTTTGTACTACTGTCTTATCTGTTCGTCAAGTCACTACGGCAGTGTTGATACTCTATAATTACGAGGAGTAATTAACTTAGTTGTCTCATTGCGTAACGAGAACAGAAGAAACTACCACAACACAGAACAGATAACGGAGCCAGTATTAATTCTTCTCGACAACTCGTGACCGCAACATCGTGCTGCAGTGCAAGGGTGAATGACCAGTTTCTCTGCAAACGCCTGTCACCGCACTTGAACTATGGCCTTCTTTATCCATTTGCAGATTAAATCTGTCTCTGCACTGGCCATTATTCTTTCCGAGAGAGTTTTCTCGCCTACCGCTTTTCAGTTGACAGCCTGTAGCCGGACGGACAGCGAATTAACGGTTCCGACGACATCGATGTAATCATGACAAGGTCAGAGGAAAGGACTAAATAAGATAATGGATGTGGCTTTACAGCGGTGAAAGCGATACCAGAAAATACTAGAAGACATAGTCAAGATCAATGGAAGAAAATTTGTGTGCATTAATTCCGAACTTGAGTCATTTCAACCATGACTTTTAACCTCTTACATTGGCTTTGATATATCCGCGACAGCTCAGATGAAACTATCATGAGTAGGTGAAACAATTGTAAGAACAATTAATAAGAAAAAATAGCCATATAACCTAGATTTACTGCATAAAACTATGGATAAATTCGCCTAGTTATAGTAATATATTTTGCAGGTATCCAATATGTGTTATCTATGGTTTCATTTCTCATGAACCACATCAAGTCAAGGTTAACCAGATACACAGCAGCAGTGATACAGACTGGAAGATCCTATCGATCTGAAAGTAATGATGAAACGAAGACAGAGTCCTTCACTAAGCCTCACAAGAAGGGGTTGCCAGGTAACCAAGGCGGCCACTGCATTACTGCATTTTCTGCTTTTCCCTTACAACTACACTGCCTGACAGAAAAAAGGGAACTTATGCAGTCTAGGGGGTACATGCGCTGATCACGAGAACAGTACCTATTTTTGAAGGAAACGCGTATTTCTGAAGATATAAGCATATATATGCACGGAATACCAAAAAAGTACTTAATTTCATATGGATGCAAAAAAATATCAATTAACTGTCTACTTTCACCAACTTATTCATGTTGCTATGCCAGTATGCTGCTGAGGCTGTCTGTTTTGAAGTATCGTATATTACTGTGTGTCCCAAAATTGCGAGAAATTTTCCAGATTTGAATGAATTTGAAATGGAAGATTTATACCATGTTACGGAGAACACGCAAAGGTCTGTACAATGGGCTAGGCAACAAGGTCTTATGAAGAACGATATGGTGTGTGAAAATGGGTATTGTGTTGGATACAACGAGATGAAGCTGGAGAAAACTACAGGGAAAGATGAAGAAATTTGGCGCTGCTCCGTTGGCAGACATTTCTAAAATTTTGCGACTGTCTTACATGTTGGCTTTCGAACTCAATAAGCAAAAGTTTTTAATGAGGGAGCTCAAAATTGGCAGAGAGCACACTGTGGTCGATTAGTGCCAATTTTGTTGGGATATCTGCCATGAATATTTCTTAATTGAGCCAATAGTTTTGGGCGGCCCTGGCCATACTGTTGAAATAGACGAGAGCTGCTTCGTCAGGAGAAAGTAGCATTGAGGTCACACGGTGCGGGAGCAATGGGTTATGACCTTGAGCCAAAGCAAAACTTTATGGTTGCTGTGCCACGACGTGATGCTACCCATTTGCTTCCAATTTTGCAACACGTATGTTCTGCCTGGAACAACAGTAGTTTCTGATTTGTGGCAAGCTTACAACACCATAGGTAACTTGGGCTACAATCATCTGTTAATCATTCGCTTTATTTTGTTGATCCCTTTACGAACGCAATCACAAATCTCGTGGAGTCAGTCTGGCAAAAAGCTAAAGAAAAAAATAAAAGGCGTTTCGGAACTCATCGTCCTATGCTGAATAACTAACTACCTGGCGGAAATTCTCTGGCGTCAACGTTTTGGGGAAAATCCATTCCACAATTTCATTGAGCATATTCGAAAAATCTATCCTAATGCTGCAAATAAACTTGAGGTATCTGTTTTTATCTAACCTGTGATTCGAACTGTAATGTATATCTGTGCAAAGTAAACAAATATGATTTTTTGAGAAAATTTTGTTATTAATTCCATGTTTTTTGCAAAAAAAAAAAAAGTTTTCGAAATTCCGTGCATACATATGCAATACATCATTTTCCATAAAAAAAATACAGTTAATACAGTTAATTGATCTTTTTTGCATCCATATGAAAATAAGTGCTTTTTTGGTGACGAGCGTATCAGATATGACTGCGTCTGCTCTGTCCCAGGTGACTATCGTCGGCGAGTATGGAGGCTGCCTGGGAAGAGGTCCCGATCGTTCAGTGTTTTGGAGGGGCACAGCGGTGTAGCACCTGGAGTCATAGTGCTGAGAGCCTTTGGGTATGGCTTCAGGTCACGGAGCTTAGTGACTGAGGGAACTCTGAAGGCACTACGGTATGTCACGAATGTCCTGCGTCCGTATCTCTTACTTCTCATGGCGACTTCTCACGGGTGGACAATACTCGTCCGCCCACGTCACATGTTTCAATGAACAGTCTACACAATGTCGAGATACTCTCGTGGTCAGGACACACAGATCTGTCCTCAACAGAGTAGGTGCAGGACCAGCTGGGACGTCAACTCTATCCCACTGTCTGTACCCAAATTGCGGTATCTGGCGGTAAGAAATCTGTCGCACAACTCTGGTAGTGTTACGCTTAGTGCGACGAAGCGCGGCTGTTGACGAAGCTTATCGGCGAGGACACGTGTCGTGACAGGAAACGCGGCCCTAGGGACGCCTTATCGCCGGCGGACCTGCTGCGTGACGCGCAATCGGGGGTAGTAAGCGGGCGCCTAGGGCTCGAAGGAGAGCATATATGAGGAGTGATCAGAAAGTAACGTGAATTAAAGAACCTATTTATTCATTAACATCAAGTTTATCCCTTTCAAAGTAATCCCCATCAGATACTACACACATATGCGGGCACTTTTTCCAATTTTGGAAGCACTTCTGGAACTCACTTTTCGTTATGGTGTTCAGCTCCTTGAGCGATTCAGTTTTTATATCAACAATGGTGGCGAAACGACGTCTTTTCATGGTTCTATTCAGCTTCGGGAATTGAAAGAAGTCGCAGGGGGCCATTTCCTGCGAGTACGTTGCCTGGGGCAATATAACCGTATCGTTTTTTGCCAAAAAATCACGAACAAGCACTGAGATGTAAGGGCCCTATCGTGAAGGAATTTCCACGACTGGCTTTGGCGCAATCCTAGTCGTCGTCTTCTTCGGATTGCTTCACGCAAACGGTGCATAACTTCCAGGTAGTATCAAATGGTTCAAATGGCTCTGACCGCTATGGGACTTAACATCTCAGGTCATCAGTCCCCTAAAACATAGAACTACTTAACCCTAACTAACCTAAGGACATCACACACATCCAAGCCCGAGGCACGATTCGAACCTGCGACCGTAGCGGTGGTGCGGTCCCAGACTAAGCGCCTAGAATTGCTCGGCCACACTGGCCGGGTGAAATGTTCAAATGTGTGTGAAATCTTATGGGTCTTAACTGTTAAGGTCATCAGTCCCTAAGTTTACACACTACTCAACCTAAATTATCTTAAGGACGAACACACACACCCATGCCCGAGGGACGACTCGAACCTTCGCCGGGACCAGCCGGCCGGATCATTTAGGAACAGCTGACACTTTTAGAATTGTCTTCACTAAGTGGAGCCAGTATTACACATCGATAGCGTATCTCGCAAGGTGGATGTCAACGTATCTGATGGATGGGACTAATTATGCACGAATCTAGAACAGTAATCTGCTGTAATAAACTGCTTGACTAGCGTTGAAATATCTGAAGTTCCATAACACCTAGGTATATCTATTTATGTTACAGACGGTACCAGTTTAAGCCTCTGGACCTCTACAGATACTGGAAGAGCTGAGGCTGGGATACCACATTTCATACACTCAAGCTGCGAGAATTATTCCAGCCGCTGATAGCGGTGAAAATGAAATCGACATTGTCAAGTAAGTACTGACACCATGTGACAACTTGCCGTAAGCTCTTCAGTGTGGTAAACAGTAGACAGCTCTAGCTGCTGAGCGGCTTTCAGTAACAGCTTATTTAACAACTGGAAATAAATACCCACTTAATAAATTGCAGTACAGTATAACTGAGAATCAGTTTCCTTCTAGCACTGTTGAACAGTGTGCAGAGTTCTACATAGATTCTATACGTATGCGTTTCTCGCTTTAGTATTACTAGTAATTCGTACCTGTATTCCATGTAGTGGTAATGCAGTTTGTGCAAAATTAACACCCCCCTGCACGTCTGCGCACTGCGTCACTAGTAATTCACATGACGAACTTTGGAAAGATTGGTCTAACTTTGTGAAATATTCTGTAGTTGCTTTTTGTGAAATACTGCGGTAGAGAGAAGGGCAACTGTCTACTCGCTCTGTATTTAGCAAACCTATGAAGGAGAGGAGTACACGACCACAATTCAGTGACCTACCTTCCCTCACGCTTCTAACCTCCACTCCTACCTTTCCACCCTGTTACACCCTAAATCACAATTTATCCCTTAATACGGGTCTACTGCACTTCGACGTGGTACAAACGTTATTTGTAGCATCATTTGAAATATTGTTTTTTATATTTCTTACATTTTACATATTTTTATACATTTTTTATATTGTTATTGGTTTAATATAGTTTACCAACGTGAACTAGGACTTCAGTCGGATTCTATTATCTTGCTGTGGATGGAACCTGATAGTTGAGCTTTAGCTTTAAGTAATTTTAATTGTATCTTACTTCTCTAAGTGTAATGGATAATATCCTCTGCCTCTTGTACTGGTCAGCTCTTTAACACTGTTATTGTGTTACTGCTATTTCCTTGGACCAGTATGCGTGTCCTTATAATTTGGTTTCTACCGCTAGATGTCGCGATCTCTAACTCGCGAGAGGGTGGCGCGTGCTTGGCTCCAGTACTCAGTGTGTGGCTAGCGCTGTAACGTGTAGTTCTATTTGACGCATGCCAGTATATGTATTTTAGTACGTTGACGACTACCAACGACTGCGTGTTCTTTAATTCTATGTTTTAATTTACATTACGTTCATTCTGCAATGTTTTGTGCTCATAGGTTTGAATCCTATCATACGTGGATTGTCACGTGCTGTTCGGACTCGTCCTCTGACTATTTTGGAGATGTATTAGTGATCATGCATGGTTCGGATTGGGTGCTCGTTCGCCGGTTCATCCAATATTTTACCTAGGAGTGACATGTTTTTACGCGCAGTTGTACCTTGGAACTTGTGGCACATGAAGCATTACTTTTGTGGGTACGTCGCTTTACAGTCTCCTTTTTCGGTAGGATATGTTGACTACTAGTGCTTTTGCTTATGTACTTTTATTCTATACGCAGGTATGACCTGAAGATATACCTCCATGGTATGAAACCCGGAACCATACAGTGAAAACAGAATAAACAGCTACGGCGGACTTGGACGTACACTCAGTTTTCATATAGACTATTTTACTATCTCCGATTTTAACCTGTTTTATTGTACTTCACATTATGTATACGTTTCTTAGCTGTGGTTGCCCGATATATAAGATTGCTTGTACAAACACGTAGTATTTGTTCGTAATCCAAAATATACAGGATGATACACAAAGACAGAAGATATTTCAATTGTTTATTACAGCAAGGTATAAGGAATAGAGCCGGCCGGAGTGGCCGAGCGGTTCTAGGCGCTGCAGCCTGGATCCGCGCGACCGCTTCGGTCGCAGGTTCGAATCCTGACTCGGGCATGGATGTGTGTGATGTCCTTAGGTTAGTTAGGTTTAAGTAGTTCTAGGGGACTGACGACCTCAGACGTTAAGTCCCGTAGTGCTCAGAGCCATTTGAACCATTTAGAAGATAGAAACATGCCCCTCCACCCGAGATTCGAATCCTCCCTCTGGCATGGATGAGTGTGTGTGTGGTTTTTAGCATAAGCAGTGCAAGTAGTGTGTAAGTTTAGGCACCGATGACCTCAGCAGTTAGGTCCGTTGGGAATTCACACACACACACACACACACACACACACACACACACACACACACACACATTGAGATGTCACTGGATAGAGGATGGTTCAAAGTTTTGAGTCAGCTGCGCTGTTGTTTGTAGCAAAATGGCAGGTACGTCACCAAGGAAATCATTTTGTGTGTTGGAATTTGCATGAAGTCAGTCCATTGTTCAAGTGCAATGTGAATTCCGCCGCCGTTTCAGCAAGAAGCTGCCTCTGAAAAAGCAGATATATGATTGGCATAAAAAATTCTTGGAAGGGAAGATTTGGTCATGTACAGCTGATGAAAATGTCGAGCGTATCCGAGGTCCGTTTACATGGAGCCCTAAAAATTCCACAAGAAGGGCACGTCAGAAACTTCAGCTTCTCAAACAACGGTGAAACGACGCCTACATATGAAGCCTTGCAAGTTGCACTTACTGCAGCAATTGCGACCGGCGACCATAACAGAATGTATGAATTTTGCATTTCATAACTCCAGGATATGGCAGAAGACAGCTTTTCCGAGTGACATATCTTTCCGGACAAATCTATGTTTCATCCACCGGGTAAATTAAACCGCCGCAGTGTCCGCCCCCGGTAGCTGAAAAAAATGGCTCTGAGCACTATGGGACTTAACATCTGAGGTCATCAGTCCCCTAGGACTTATAACTACTTAAACCTAACTAACCTAAGGACATCACACACATCCATGCCCAAGGCAGGATTCGAACCTGCGACCGTAGCGGTATATTCTTTTTTTCTGAATCACCCTGTACATTAATTTACAGAGCAATACTATTTAACTTGTTATTAACATGTTTGCTTCTAAAAGTCCTGTGTTGCATACTGGAATTCATGATACGTTCTACGCATGAGACGTGGCCATTATTTAAGGAATGACAGATGTGGCAATGTGGCTTAAACTGTTTTACCCCTAATCCATTAAGATGGTCTGTGACGGAAACCTTTCGATATTTGAGTTTAAAATAAAACATGCATGTTATACATGATTTTTAGAAGTTTCGAAGGAATGTTGTTTATCCCTCCTGCCTTCTTTGCATGTCTTCCAAAGCTCTGTCGACATCAGACTAACACTGCATCCCCTAAGTCCTCCAATTCGCCACCCATCAAATGAGAATTTGTAAACAATCGTGAAGAGCGTACCATCAATCATGAAACTGAAATAGCTGATGTACTGTCCATAAAACCACGTAGTAATTAACATCCACTGTTAAAACGAATGCAATAAGTGACATAAAATACCGCAGTATCTCATTTTAACAACAGAGAAACATTTCCAAAAAATTGCTGTATAGGCGGAAAAAATATCGATGTTTAGAAGAAAGCCTAATGGCAAAGTTTCAGAAGATGCAGAATCCATTCTCCACCATACAGTACAGCTGTCAGTTAACCCACACGAATACTGCAAATATCTTGCTATTCCAAAGCTTTTATACGTAGTATGAATACATCATCACGAATGCTTGATCTGCAGCAACGCCCTTCTCGCCGCTGTGGAGACGAATGTTATGTGTGTGGCCTGTTCAAGTTGGAGGTCTTCTGGGTCATCTTCAAAGGTTCACGGTGGTAACTGTTCATCAACTCCTTATCACTGACGCACCCGCGTACTTTGGACTAATCCTGGGCTCCAGAAGGACTCCGGAACTTCCAGCTATATCAACAGGATACCAATACCTAGTCAACAAGGGTCGTAGGGGGAATCATGTTTCTGTTTATTATGCAATCTCAGAAAAGCAACCAGCACGTCCTGTTTGTGAGAGAAACAATCTTTACTTTACATTCAAAGACGAAAGTACAGTACCTACAAAATTCTAGAGAGATGTATGAATTATTCTACAGACAGGTGCATGAATTTCGTCATTACACTCTCAGGCGTAGTCTTTATATCGGGTGTTCGGAAATTCCCTTTAGAACCTTCTAGGACTTGTAGAGGGGAGTGCGTACATAATATTTTGAATAGGAATCCATGTCCGGAAGCTACAGCCGCCTGAAAACATTGTTCTCTAAGTAGGTATGGTTACGTCGGATCGGCTGATGTCATTTGGCGTCTATCCTACCTCTCTGACCTGGTCCGAGCATCATTCACGTGTCTGTGAATGTTAGAACAACGCGGTTGAGTACTAATTTGTAGAATACACCGAAATGATCCTTCTTAACGGTGAAGCTCGTCGCCTTTATCAAGATCGTTCTTCACAACTTCTGATTCCATGGTATACTCTTTTCGCCACAATTACGCAATGGCTTCGAGAAAGTTTACCTTCACCGCCAGCAGGCGTTACTGTGATGCTCCAAGGAGATGCTGCAGACCCGAACTGGAAGAGGACCTACTGCATCACGTTCAAGAGAAATGGTCAAGGTGTTTGCCGTTTATGGGTGGAATTGTAAAACAAGTGATGTACTGGGTCACGCCTAATCAGTTACTTGTAAAAGTGGTCGCATTAACAACATGTTTTCAAATGGTTGTAGCACAGAAATGGTACGTTTCCGGACATGGGTTTCAATTCAAAATATTATCTACTCTCTCCCCTCTACAAGTTCTAGAAGTTTGGAATTGTAATTTCAAAAAACCCCTGCATATCTAAATTGAAACATCAGTTAGTACAATCACGACGCATCGTGAATTCAAACGGAAGACGAAATTTTCGGGTGTTCCCCAGATCGATAAACTGTGTCGAAAGTCCCATAGCATAAATATATATTATTTTGAGTAGTCTCAAAATTCATCTTTCTACAATTTGTACAGAAACCAGATGGCAGTTATAAGAGTCGAGGGACATGAAAGGGAAGCAGTGGTTGGGAAGGGAGTGAGACAGGGTTGCAGCCTATCCCCGATGTTATTCAATCTGTATATTGAGCAAGCAGTGAAGGAAACAAAAGAAAAATTCGGAGTAGGTATTAAAATCCATGGAGAGGAAATAAAAACTTTGAGGTTCGCCGATGACATTGTAATTCTGTCAGAGACAGCAAAGGACTTGGAAGAGCAGTTGAAGGGAATGGGCAGTGTCTTGAAAGGAGGATATAAGATGAACATCAGCAAATGCAAAACGAGGATAATGGAATGTAGTCGAATAAAGTCGGGTGCTGCTGAGGGAATTAGATTAGGAAATGAGACACTTAAAGTACTAAAGAAGTTTTGCTATTTGGGGAGCAAAATAACTGAATTGGTCGAAGTAGAGAGGATATAAAATGTAGACTGTCAATGCCACGGAAAGCGTTTATGAAGAAGAGAAATTTGTTAACTTCGAGTATAGATTTAAGTGTCAGGAAGGCGTTTCTGAAAGTATTTGTATGGAGTGTATCCATGTATGGAAGTGAAATGTGGACGATAAATAGCTGAGACAAGAAGAGAATAGAACCTTTCGAAATGTAGTGCTACAGAAGAATGCTGAAGATTAAATGGGTAGATCACATAACTAATGAGGAGGTATTGAATAGAACTGGGGAGAAGAGGAGCTTGTGGCACAACCTGACTAGAAGAAGGAATCCGTTAGTAGGACATGTTCTGAGGCATCAAGGGATCACTAATTTAGTATTGTAGGGCTGCGTGGAGGGTAAAAATCGTAGAGGGAGACCAAGAGATGAATACACTAAACAGATTCAGAAGGATGTAGGTTGCAGTAGGTACTGGGAGATGAAGAAGCTTGCACAGGATAGAGTAGCATGGAGAGCTGCATCAAACCAGTCTCAGGACGGAAGACAACAACAACAACAATAATACGAATTGTGAGCTGCAGAATCTTTGGAGTGCGTACTTAAACTGAGTTATAGAATATCATGGCTGGTTTTCAGTTCACGTTTATAAAAAGTGACACCAAATTGGAGACAGGAATGTGTCTGTCAAAACTTCGCTACACATAAATAAGGCCCGAGAGGAAGGTTACTGCCATATACACTAAGGTCATTTTACAATGGTAAACAATATTTCAAGGATTGATAATCTCTTGGAGCAACGTGTATCAAAACAAAACGTGATGGGAAGTACCCGAAGGACTCATGTTAACAGATGAATATGTCTAGTTAACAGGACTCGACGATCATTAGAAACACGTATTAGACATATCAGGTGCTTTTCAAAAGAAGCTCTACTCTCTCAGATCGACTCCTTATTCGTAACGAATCACTATTGGAACTGCGTGCGGTGCAGATTCTAAAGCAATTAAATAGCAATGTAGCAACTTACTGGCTTTGACGAAAATAATGCAGGACTGCTTACTGAAAAAGTCGCAACCAAAGTCATGACCAAGTGTTCCTAAGCACTGAACTACTTTCTTTGCCTGCAGCTGAGTTTCACTGACAGGATAAATAAATGAAGTCTTAGTTGTTGATGATGACATTCCGACGAGGGCTTGAAAAGCAGTTCTGTATGCATTCGGGCCTCACTTCTTCTTCCGATTTAAACCTTGTCTATTAACACATAGCGGTACTTACGCAAGAAATAATCTACAAGGCTAGTCGAGATGAATGCTCCGTCATGAGCGCGTAGAATCTTTGTTATATTAGTTCCTACCAAAAAGATTGCTTGCAAAAATTCATAAGAAGATTACAACAAAAGTAATAAGAAAAGCGTACGAAATGAATCACAGAATTAAATGTATGAAATATGTAACCCTTCCTCCCCTAGCGATAAAGTAATAAATCATCAAATTAAAATCACGTAGATTAGGTATAGCGTCGAAGGACCTGCACGTAAGATTACCAGGAAGGAAGATGTACAACGACGTTGACAACTAGTTCACAAATGCCAAACAAACCTTAACAGCCCATCTGTTGTGGGGAAAACCAAATATTTTAACAGGCATGTAGAGGGGGAACACCAAGAAGAGACCCTTCCCTGAAATCGCTTCAAGTCCAAAGCCAAGTACGGCTGATAGCCAAGGTTTTGATTACCACCACAAAAAATTAAAGTTACTTAATTTTTTTTAAATTTCCAGGTACGTGTTTGGAATCCTGGCACAAATGAAATCCCCGCATCACAATACGGCAGCACTCCGCTAGAGCACCACAATGCAAAACGGCGCAGCCCATAAATAACTTACGTTAGACCACAGATGACATGCCTGCACATGACGTCATTGTATTGAATGCAACAGCTCGATCAGCTGGCTATGTAGCAGCAATAACCATTTTTACGTGACTTCTGGAATATTATTCACTTTCTCCTTACCTTAGTTTTAATATTTTCAGGAAAGCTTTCTTTATTAGAATGGTGAAATCTTGGGCAGCGTTTGGTTGCACCGAAATATATGTGGAAGGAAGTAATATTTCGTTCCACAGGTGAAGTTGTTTAAAAAATTAGCCAACACAGATTTCGAGAGTAAATCTGTGAATATACAGACTGTAGCTAAGAAGTAATTTTATTAGCAGGAAAACGCAAATGGGATTCTGTTTAAGAGGGCTGATTTATATCTAAATATTACGAATTAAATGATAAGGATAATTTTATATATATTTAGTGAAAATAAGTGCGGAAGACCAAGAGATGAATACAATAAGCAGATTATTCAGAGATGAAGATCCTTGCACGGGATAAAGTAGCATGGAGAGCTGTATCAAACCAGTCTTCGGATTGAAGACCACAGCAGCAACAACAACTACTCCAAGGTCATTTTTCCTTTATTTCTGTTTTATGTTCAGTTTCATAACTCGTTTATATGCAGTCTCAAAACAGATGCGTTTTGTCAGTGATGAAGTAAGCAGGAATGTCTGGACCCTTGCTTTGAAAAAGGAGAATTTTAAGCAAAACGACTGCAAAAAGCTATGCAGTAAACATATTAGTTACATGTTCCATAGATCATTTGAACGTCTCTTTTATTGAAATGATGTGGAACGAGTCAGTTTACAGGATATGTATACATGATTGGTATTAACATTAATGAACACATTACTATTTTTAGTCCTACTTATGCAACTATACTTATAATTTTTTATTTCTTATTGTTTTTATTGGCTTCCAGTTTTTAAGTAGAAATTCGTCAACGGAATAAAAATGGCTCTGAGCACTATGCGACTTAACTTCTGAGGTCATCAGTCGCCTAGAACTTAGAACTAATTAAACCTAACTAACCTAAGGACATCACATACATCCATGCCCGAGGCAGGATTCAAACCTGCGACCGTAGCGGTCGCTCGGTTCTAGACTGTAGCGCCTAGAACCGCACCGCCACTCCGGCCGGCGTCAACGGAATAGAAGGAGTTATCCGGGAGAAACGATTTTTAAATTAGACTTAATACTTGCTTCGCTACTAGTCAGACATTTTATGTTGTTAGGCGAATGATCAAAAATTTTTGTTGCTGCACACTGAAATCCTTTCTGAGGCACTTTTCACTTTAACAATGGGCAATAAAGGTCATTTTTACCACTAGTTTTGTTGGTATGGACGTAATTGTTCTTCTCAAATTGTGATGGATTATTTATGACAAATTTCATTGGCGAATATATGTACTGTGACGGCGCAGATAAAATGCCTAGCTCCTTGAACAGGTATCTGCTTGGCGTCCGTAAAAGAGAACCACATATTATTCTTACTGCTCGCTTTTTTACAATCTATTATTTCTTTCATGGTTCAAAATCCTGCAGAGGTATTTCCACGAGTTTAAGGGGTTGGGATTTACGACGATCCACAGATCTAAAACCCTGTGCATGACGAAGATTCTGAAACGACATAATTTTGATATCAAATTCCCTACAAGAGCTTTCTCTGTACCCAAAGTTACATAATATATGCTTCTTATCTTGATATTGTTACGGTATCTGTAGTAGATTACCGCAAAAACTTAACACGCTTATTTTATGTGAAAACCGGATGTAATGGATATAAATGGATGTCATGTCTCATACAAACGTAGTAAAACATTTCAAACACATTGTTCAGGATTTGTCAGAAAATTAAATTCTTCCTGCCAGACTGATATTTCGTCTTCTTCTGCAGAAGCGGTGCACTAAAAACGACTCACACTGCAAGAAATACGGGAATTCTCTGAAGAACTGTAGTTCCGTCATTCGCAAAAAGAAAGAAATGTCAGCACAGGATTTGTAAACGTTTACTACCGTTTCACCTGGCAAAATGTAGAAACGGTCACCATCGAATTAATACTGGGAATATGGTAGAAATTAGGGTATACCGGAACTACCACAACACGTCGTTCAATTGTTAATATCAATGCTTGATTTCAGCTATAAATGAGAAAAACTGACTGTCGGTCCCACTTAGCATAGCGCGTACCGACGAAATCGGCTTCTTTTCTTTCTTTACGGGCATTTGGCCATCGTCATATAGCCATCTATCTCGTCTTTTTGCGTACCGTCACGTGACCAATACTGTTTCAATCTGTGATATGGCAGAGATATGTGAGTGTGCGGTGTACAGGGTACTTTCGCTAAATGGGGACAAAGTGCAGAAAACCATCTCAGAGGACAAGGCTGGAAGTCCACTGGCACCGTATTCATCCGAAGACCGACTAAGCCCAAGAAATGTAGGGGGCAGTGACCCGTGTCCACTGCACACAAAGTCGGATGCATACTGCCGTGCCGGCCGGAGTGGCCGAGCGGTTCTAGGCGCCACAGTCTGGAACCGCGCGACAGCTACTGTCGTAGGTTCGAATCCTGCCTCGGGCATGGATGTGTGTGACGTCCTTAGGTTAGTTAGGTTTAATTAGTTCTATGTTCTAGGGGACTGATGACCTCAGAAGTTAAGTCCCATAGTGCTCAGGACCAGTTGAACCATACTGCCGTACGTGACCGGCTGACGCTTGGATCCCAGTAAACTGGTGTGTTGGAAGAGCTCCCGAGAGTCGGCTACCTGTGATACCTGTGCGAGACGTAGCTCAAGTACTCGATCTGTCATTACGCGTCCACTTGACAGCGAGTGGCGTGTCAGTGGTACATCTAGATGTCCTGTACATCGTGGACGGGGACTAGGGAGGACTCAGGGAGTCCTACCGATCCCCCTAACAAAAAGGTTGAGGTGATGTCTTTTACTGAAACAGAGCCAGTGGGACTCACTTCACCCGTTTTGGGGAAACCCGTTTTGTACGGTGTCAAGACGAGGCAAACGCAAAAGGGTGGCGGGTGGGGGGGGGGGGGGGGGCGGCATCTGTTAATCATCGGCAGTCCAGACATACGGTGAATTATGCTACCCCTTTGGGACACTACAGCAAGGGACAGGAAAGCACACCCCAGGTGCACTAAGTGTGTATGCCAGGGGCCCTCATTCAACATGTTGAATAAGCTCTTCCGGCAGCCCCTGAGGGAACAGGCTGCAATCAGCAGCAGACTGAGGCGCATGTTGGAACAAACTATGCCTGTCGTCTGGGCTCCGAGGTCATTCTTGCGTCATTCCAACGACTGGCAGAGAAGGCTGAGAAGACCAGTCTTGTGCGTGGAGTTTCAACGAAGGTCGGAATTTGGAGGATTGTCCTCAGAACTGATCGTGGCTCTTTGTGTCTGAGTCGAGTGGAAGGACTGAACCAGAGGCTTCGAAAGTTCTGTGAAAAGCTAGGCTGCGACTTCCTCAATTTGCGTCATAGGGTTGAGAACTGTACAGGCCCTCTAAATAGGTCAGGTGTGCACTACACATCAGAGGCTGATACTCAGGTAACAGGCTGTTTGTGGGTTCCACAAAAGGGTTTTTTAGATTAGGCGACTCTCCATCTAATCCAAATAACGATGGCTGCAGGAAACCCAGAAGTATCAACGTAAGGTCGAAAGAAATGCCTCCCACAGATCAGATACTAAAATCCTAATAGTAAACTACCGAAGCTTTCGCAAAAAAGTGCCAGAGTTTGAAGCGCTCATGGAAAGCAGTGAAGCTCACTAGGTACAGAAAGCTGGTTGAAACCCCGAAATTGACAGCAGCGAGATTTTGGGGGAAAATTTTAAATGTATATCGAAAGAATAGGGGCCCGCCGTGGTGGTCTCGCGGTTCTAGGCGCGCAGTCCGGAACCGTGCGACTGCTACGGTCGCAGGTTCGAATCCTGCCTCGGGCATGGATGTGTGTGACGTCCTTAGGTTAGTTAGGTTTAATTAGTTCTAAGTTCTAGGGGACTGGTGACCACAGCAGTTGAGTCCCATAGTGCTCAGAGCCATTTTTTGAAAGAATAGGGAAATGGGAAATGGAGGTGGTGTATTTGTCGCAGTAGACATAAAAGTCAAATTCAACGAGGTAGAAACTGAAGCCGCATGTGAGATTGTTTGCTCAAGACTATCAGGGGTGGGCATAAAATGATAGTTGGATCCTTCTACGCTCACCAATCTCATCTCGTGAAGTGACTGAGAACTTTAGAGAAAACCTCAGTTCACTTGTACGTAAGTTCCTCAATCATACAGTAATTATTGGTAGAGACTATAATGGCCAATAGTGAATTCGGAAAATTACAGTTTTGTTAGTGGCGGGCGTGGTAAGACATCCTGTGAAACATTCGTAAGTGGCTTCTCTGAAAACTACCTAGAACAGATAGTTAAGAACCCCACTCATGATGGAAATATATTGGATCTAATGGCAACAAATAGACCTGACAATAATTACCAAAATACAAAGAACAACTAAAACAAGCAGAAAGATATATGTGTTCAATGAACTAGATAAAAAATGAGTAGTGTCACATCTCAATGGGGAACTCGAAACTTTCAGCACAGGGCAGGAGAACGTAGAGGAATTCTAACTGAATTTTAAAAGAATAGTTGACTATGCACTGGTTACCTAAGTACCTAGTAGAACAGTTCATAATGGGAGGGAACCTCCATGGTATACAATCACTGTAAAGATACTTCTAAAGAAACAGAGATTACTGCACAATAGGTTTAAGACAAAGCGTATGGCTATAGATGGATAGATGCTGAATGAAACGCCTTTGACTGTCAAGAGAGCAATCCGTGACCTTGAATGACTACCGCAGCAGAATATTGTCAAGTGACCTTTGACAGAATCCAGAAAAATTATGGTCGTTTTTAAAGGCTGTTAGTGACACCAAACTTAGTCTCCTGTCCTTATCGAACGAGGCAGGAACTGAAACTGAGGGGAGCAAAGCAAAAGTTGAAATGCTGAACTGCGTTTTTAAATGCTCCTTTACAATGGAAAAACCAGGAGAATGGTCCGAATTTAATCCTCGTACCATTGAAAAGATGAATGAAATAAGCAGTGGCAGTGGTGTTGAGAAATAGCTGAAACCGTTAAAATTGAACAAAGCTGCAGGCCACGATGGAATCCCTGTGAGACTCTATACTCAATTTGCGTCTGAGTTAATCCCTCTTCTAACTATAAGCTATCGTAGATCTCTCGAACAAAAGATCGTGTCCAGTTCTTGGAGAAAGGCACGTGTCACAGCCGCCTACATGAAGGATAGTAGAAATGATCCACTAAACTACCGTCCAATATCCTTGTCAACGATTTGTTGTAGAATCTTAGGACATATTCTTTTGAGTTAAGTATAATGAGGTATCTTGAATATAATGACCTCCTCAATGCTAGCCGGGATGGATTTCGGAAACATCGATCATGTGAAACCCAACTCGTACTTTTCTCACGTGTCATACTGAAAGCTTTGTATAAGGCAACCAGGTAGATGTTGTATATCATGATTTCCGAAAAGTATTTGACTCAGCACCTACTCTTATTTTCAAAAGTATGATCATGTGCAGTATCAAGTAAAATTTGTGGGTGGACTGAGGACTTTTTGGTAGGGAGGACACAGCATGTTATCTTGGATGGAGAGTCATCGTCAGATGTAGAAGTAACTTGGGGAGTGCCCTAGGGAAGTGTGTTGGGGTTCCTTGCAGTCCATCTTGCATGTTAACGACCATGCAGACAATATTACTAGTAAAACCAGTTATTTTGCAGGCAATGCAGTTATGTATAATGAAGTACTATCTGAAAGAAGTTGCATAAATATTCAGTCAGATCTTGATAAGATTTCAACGTGGCACAGAGACTGGCAACTTACTCTAAATGTTCGGAAATCTAAAATTTTGCACTCCATAAGACGAAAAAACGTAGTATCCTATGAGTATAGTTTCAATGAATCATTGTTGGAATCGGCCAACTCATACAAATACCTGAGTGCAACACTTTGTTGGGATATCAAATGGAATGATCACATAGGTTCAGTCGTGGGTAAAGCAGGTGGTAGACTTCGGTTTAATGGTAAAATACTAGGGGAATGCAGTCAGTCTACAAATCACTCGTGCGGCCGGTACTAGAATATTACTCAAGTGTGTGGGATCTGTACCAGATAGGACTAGCAGGGGATATTGAACGTATACAGAGAAGGGCAGTACGAATGGTTTGTTTAATCCATGGGCGTGTGTCACAGAGATACTGAAGGAACTGAACTGGAAGACCCTTGAAGATAGACGTAAATTATCGCGAAGAATTCTATTAATAAAGTTGGTTGGTTGGTTTGGGGAAGGAGACCAGACAGCGTGGTCATCGGTCTCATCGGATTAGGAAGTCGGCCGTGCCCTTTCAGAGGAACCATCCCGGCATTTGCCTGGAGTGATTTAGGGAAATCACGGGAAACCTAAATCAGGATGGCCGGACGCGGGATTGAACCGTCGTCCTCCAGAATGCGAGTCCAGTGTCTAACCATATTAATAAAGTTCCAAGGGCTTTAGGTGATTACTTCAGGAATATACTAGAACCCCCTACGTATTCCTCGCATAGGGATCGTGAGCATAAGATTATAATACTTACTGCAAGCACAGAGGCCTTCAAACAATCACTCTTCCTGTTCTCCATACGCGAATGGAACAGAATGAAATTCTAATAACTGGTCCAATGGGACGTACCCTCTGCCATGCACCTCACGGTGGTTTGCAGAGAATAGACGTAGATGTGGATGTGAGAAATGGGACTGGTTGGACGTAGTCGGTGCAACCGACCGCCTGTTGCTGCTGGTGCCTCGGCGCTTCTTTGATAATTACCAACTACAGATTTTTAGAACCTGATACGTCTGGTGAATGATAACAGGACAGAATGAAATATGACACGAGGTTTCACAATCGCTGTTTACCGAGAACTGTAGTTAAAGGAGTTTAGCAAAAGACATAATACTGTGTGATCATATTTATCGAATACATAGCACATTTTTACTAGAACGCAGTACAGACATACGTGACATTGTGCGTCATTCAGTAAAACTGTTTAAAACAAAAACAGTTTAAAGCAAAATTGGGAAGAAGACCTTCAGACACATGTTTACTCTATACAACCAATATTTTGTAAAATAGTCTAACCGATTTCATTTGTGCACTTCCAGTGCGCAAAACAATGTCATAATTTCGTCTCGGATGGAATACGCTGCTCTGACATCGCATTGAGAGAAGAGTATCTTTTTGTCGACTGTGTCAGCTAGCATGTGAACGCAGCTGCTGGTTCCTCCCCCTCGATGCTGATAATGGGCTCTCTATCAAAGGCCTTTTATCTTCACCTCAGAGTGAGCGCACCTCCCTTGGAACGCATTTTCGGCCATGTGTCCATATGACCTACTTTGCTCCTTATCCTCCCACGGATTATATGCTGCAGTTTATCCTATTTTAGGAAAAGCGCCATGAGATCTACTGTCTAAGTTTAAAGAAGTGGAGATAAAGTGCCCTATTTGGTTTTGACTTCTTTATGGTCCATTGGGAAAATTAGGGGAAAAATCGTGTAATCGTAAATGTTTGCACAATGCTAGAAAGGAGTGTCCTGAACAACATACTAAAAATCCTGACTTGTGGGGTCCCATCGGTGGGTTGAGGGACTTTAAGGCAATTTTTTAATTTTTTTCTCGAGTAACTCGAAACTACAAACGAAAATGTTCCCCAGTACAAAATTACTCTGCATTAAATTTCCTGCAAAAAAGGTACTATTCATTTTTTTTCTAATCTGAATTCCTGGTAGTGTCAACGCATTTAGTGGAGAAAAGTGCGAGGTCATCCAAATGGGTACTAAAATAAATCCGATAAGTTTTGGGCATACGATATATCGCACAAATTTAAGGGCTATCAGTTCGACTAAATACCTAGGAATTACAATTACGAGCAACTTAAATTGGGAAGACCATATAGATATTATTGTGGGGAGGGCGAAACAAAGACTGCGCTTTGTTGGCAGAACACTTAGAAGATGCGACAAACCCACTAAAGAGACAGCCTACATTACACTTGTCTGTGCTCTGCTGGAATATTACTGCGCGGTGCAGGATCCTTACCAGGTAGGATTGACGGAGGACACCGAAAAAGTACAAAGAAGGGCGGCTCGTTTCGTTTTATCGCGCAATACGGGTGAGAGTGTCACTGATATGATACGCGAGCTGGGGTGGCAGTAGCTGAAACAAAGGCGATTTTCTTTGCGGCGAGATATATTTACGAAATTTCAATCACCAACTTTCTCTTCCGAATGCGGAAATATGTTTTTGACACCCACCTATGTAGGGAGAAATGATCATCATAATAAAATAAGAGAAATCGGAGCTCGAACGGAAAGATTTAGATCTTTTTTCCCAAGCGCTATTCGAGAGTGGAATGGTAGAAAAGTAGTACGAAAATGGTTCGATGAACCCTCTGCCAGGCACTTGTGTGAATTGCAGAGCAGCCATGTAGATGTAGTGGGAGATGAACACCCTCCGGACATACCTTCGCGCTGCGTCCCCAGTGCTTCATCCGCGCTGTGAAAGGTCTGTAGAACTTCGTTAAACCCCCTTAGTTGCTACTTGTGACGTAGAGGGGTGGATAAATAGGGAATTACTGCCCGATTTGCAGACTTACGAAGGAGGGAAGAACATCAACACATCCCGGCAATCTACCTTCAGATGGTTCAAGCGGCTCTGAGCACTGTGGGACTTAACATCTGAGGCCATCAGCCCCCCAGAACTTAGAACTACTTAAACAACCTAACTAACCTAAGGACATGACAAACATCAATGTCCGAGACAGGATTCGAACCTGCGACCGTAGCGGTCGCACGATTCCAGACTGAAGCGCCTATAACAGCTCGGCCACACCTACCTTCCCTTGCGCCGCTACACATATTTAATATTTGTTTTTTACCCACTTAAAGCAAAAATGAACATTAATTATATACCGTTAAACAATATTTGTAATAATCTGCAATTTTCCAACCCCTGCTAAATAGGCCCTTTTTTGTAATTAATTTAATTTTGTACTGGGAAGTATTTTCGCCAGAAACTGCGGTTTTCGAGTTATTCGAGAAAAGTGTAAAAAAAAAAGTAATATTTAGACGTTCACCCAGTGCAACCCAACGCTAACCCTCCACCCGTCACCCGTCAGGATTTTTAGTACGTTGTTCAGGACAATCTCATCTAGTACTGTGCAAAAATTTATGACTAAGCGTCTTTTTTCACCAAATCGACCTCTTTTAGCCTTCCCAGAGTGATAACTGAACCTTTATGAGTACCATTTCTACACACTAGTACTTAACAAAGGAAGGCCGGAACCCAGCGATAAGACTAACGCTCTAACATAGATCCAGAAACAAGTGATGCAAGCATTCCTTATCACCATGCACAAAAGGAAGATATTGAATGTCCTATGTTGTGACAGTACTTAGTAATGCTTTCGAGCCGCGCGGGATTAGCCGAGCGGTCAGAGGGCGCTGCAGTCATGAACTGTGCGGCTCGTCCCGGCGGAGGTTCGAGTCCTCCCTCGGGCATGGGCGTGTGTGTGTTTGTCCTTAGGATAATTTAGGTTAAGTAGTGTGTAAGCTTAGGGACTGATGACCTTAGCGGTTAAGTCCCATAAGATTTCACACACATTTGAACATTTGAACAATGCTTTCGAGATATACTTTAAAACCCAAAGTAGCCTTCCCATAACTCCATTGGTAACCTGTTTAGCTGGTACGGCATGAGGAGCTGTGACGCAGTCACGCCCACGAGCTGTGACGATAGACATTTGATATGCAGCGCCGGCGGTGTGTCGGCCTTGCCATTTCCAGCGCGAGCTTCGGCACCCAGCTGTACGGGCGAGCCGCGCCAGCCACTGGCTCATACTACGTCGTACTCTCGTGCCGTTTCAGCCTAGCTATTGTATGCCTCTCCTACCTCCCCCTGTCACAACCTATGGAGATGAACTGGAAACTCGATTGACTCAGAAGAACCCCTAAGACGACAGCAGACTGTAAGTACTACATCGTTCGGTGGTCGTAGCACTGGCAATTTTTGACCAAACGGTGTTCTGCGGGGAAAGTGACTGGCGTAATAAACACTTCTTTTTATTCATTTTAGGGGCAAACACAGAACATGATTGTAATGATTACTGACTGCGGCCACACACTGAGCTTCAGAATCTGCAGGGCTTCCCAGAAATGCTGCGACAAACGTCGAGGGGTGGTTGTCTTGAAGAACAAAGCGGGGATAGGAACTCGTGTCCGGAGACGTCATCCGACAACGCTACAGAGCGTTGAAGTTATAGGCATTGACACTAGCCTCTGG
This sequence comes from Schistocerca gregaria, assembly GCF_023897955.1. Classification (NCBI taxonomy): domain Eukaryota; kingdom Metazoa; phylum Arthropoda; class Insecta; order Orthoptera; family Acrididae; genus Schistocerca; species Schistocerca gregaria. Next base: position 633,774,330 of record NC_064920.1, on the reverse strand, counting down.
GCACCAAACGTGACTTCGTACGTTGATTGACTGTAGACAGAACGTCTCGCAATGTTGTTTGTTATTCAGTGATGGTGACTGATTGCCAAGATCGCCATTGAGGAAGACGGTGCTAGCTGGTGCGAAGAAAGGCTTTGTCTCCTGTGAATGTGATGCTTGCCTTGGTGGACGAGGGTTTCGGACATGGGTTCCTACCTGCCAACGCAACAGAGGATCGAATTCATAGGAAGCAAGGCCTTTCTACACTATAGCTAACTCTATCTTCTTCCGCCTACAGCTCGTCAGCATACAAAGGCACGTTTATTGCCTATTAGCAAGCATGGGCACCTGTAACTTCGACGCTCTGTAGCGTAGATGGATGACGTTTCTGCACACGGGTTCCTTTTCTCGGTTTCTTTATCAAGACACCCTCTACTACCTCTCGAAATTTTTCGTAACATGTCTGGGAGACACTACATACGCCGTAGGAGACATACGGCGAACAGTGACAACCGGTAATGAAAAAAGTGCATAATTTTCGACTAAGCTGAATACGTGGAGAAGGGGCGCTCGTGTTTGAGTGGAGTCCCAAATCTTAGAGTTGGAGATACATTCTGCACAAAGTGAATCGAAGAGGCCGACAAGACCAGCAAAAGTTGTCGACATCGAGATGCGCGCATCTCACGATCGAATTGGCGATTCCTTAGCTAGTGAGATAATCGACTGTACACCTGGCAACCTGTACTATTCCAAGGATTAGCAGCTTGTTTTAAATGCTCAGAAATCTAAAATTTTGCGCTTCCCACAGTTTAGAAGCTAAGTATCGTATCAATGAATCAGTGTAAAAGTGTAAAAGTTTATACGGATATGAATTGGGCGGATCACATAAGCTCAAGCGTTTTTAAAACAGATGGGCGGATACTGGTTCATTGAAGCATAGTGTGAAAATGCAATCAGTCTCCGAAAGAGATTACTTACAAATCACTTGTGCGATCCAGGGTAGAATATTGTCCAATTATGATGGGTGAATCGTACTAAAATCGAATAACGTGGGGTGTTCTAGGTATACAAAGAAAAGCACTATGAATGTTCGCATGTTTCTTTAATTACGAGAGGGCGTCCAAGAGATTCTAAAAACCCTGACAGTTCGAGGTTTCAACATCTCCGTTTCTGTGACACAAACAAATGGACATGTTAGAAGGTAGACGCCAACTATTCCGTGGGGCCTGCTAACAAAGTGTCACGACCCAGTATTAAGCGAGGAATGCAACAGCATACTGTAGCTCCGACGTATAGTTTTTATACTGACTGCAAAAACAAGATACCACTATCTACCGCGGCCATGGAGGCACCTAATCATTTTTCCCGCTGTTCATACACGAATGGAACGGGAAGAAACTTTAGAAGGTAGAACAATGGGAAGTATCATCTACCGTGCATAGTTCATCTATTAGTCCGCCCCGGTAGCTGAGTGGTCAGCGCGACAGACTGTCAATCCGAAGGGCCCGGGTTCGATTCCCGGCTGGGTCGGAGATTTTCTCCACTCAGAGACTGGGTCTTGTGTTGTCCTAATCATCATCATTTCATCCCCATCGACGCGCAAGTCGCCGAAGTGGCGTCAAATCGAAAGACTTGCACCAGGCGAACGGTCTACCCGACGGGAGGCCCTCGTCACACGACATTTCATTTCATTTCAGTTCATCTGTTTCAAAGAAACGCACACAACAGAAAAGAAGCACACCGTCCAGTCACATTAATGTGAACACTTGTCAGATGCCTGAAGAACCGCCTTTTACAGCGCAGACCACTCTGAGATGAGCAGGAAGAGTGTCATTTGGTTTCTGGAAGGTATCATGCCGGATCCAGTACCGTGGCCAGCTGCGCAAGGTTCCTCGGTTGAGAATCGATGGCACGTACAGCTCGATCGTGGTTGTCCCACAGATTCTCGACTGCGTTTAAATCCGGAGAGCTTGACGACCAGTGGAGTACGGTAAACTCAACCTGGTGCTCTGTGAGCTGTGTGACACGTTGCTCTGTCTGCTGGTCGAAGTCAACATGCCAACGAAAACCTAAATGCATGTAGGGCCTTAATGATAGGTGCATATAAGTCCTCAGTGACAGATGCATTCTTGTGTTGTCCATTGTACCATCCAGAATGACGAGATCATCCAGGGAATGCCACGAAAACATCCCCAGACCACAATGCTTCTTCCTCCTTTTGATGATTGTTGCACGATGTTTGCCTGACTGCAGATGGAGCATTAAATGTGATTCATCTGAAAAGACCACCTGTCACCACTCATTGCTTGTGGTAATGGCGTGCAAAATTCCAGACTTCGTCGCCATTGAACAGCAGTCGGTATGGGTGTATAAACCAGGCGCCTGCTGCGGACAACGTTCGTGGCCCGGTCGTTGACGAGACACTGTTGGTAGTCCCTTGAGTCAGCCGGGCGATCAGTAGCTAAAGAGTTGCACTATTCGTTCGTACACACCTCCGCAGCCGTCGTTCAGCCCTGCCATATAAGAGGGGCGTTTGAAAAGTCTGTGCAAAGTCCGACAGATGGCCCCACCAGCGCATATCGAGGTCATGTTTAGTTAGTAGCATCAATGGAAAGAACGCAGACCAAGTTTCAGCCATATTGGCCTATTTCTTTGTGTTTAGCATTCGTGTGAATCAAGGAAGTCAAGTGACTGTCAAAAAATGGACGAAAAAGAATTTCGTGTGGTGATTAAACATTATTTTATGAAAGTAAAAACGCCTCAGGAGACTAAAAAGAAGCTTGATAAACATTACGACAACTCTGCACCTTCGATTAGAGCAGTTTATAAGTGGTTTCAAAATTTTCGGAGTGGCCATATGGGCACAAGTGATGCTGAAAGTTCTGGACGCCCCGTGGACGTTACGACTCCAGAAATCATTGATAAAATCCGTGATGTGGTGACGGATGGCAGAAGAGTTAAGGTGTGTGAGATTGCTAGTGCTATGGGCATCTCGAATGAACGGGTACATAATATTTTGCATAAACATTTGAATATGAGAAAGCTATCCTCAAGATGTGTTTCGCGATTCAAAATGGTTCAGATGGCTCTGAGCACTATGAGACTAAACATCTGTGGTCATCAGTCCCCTAAAACTTAGAACTACGTAAACCTAACTAACCTAACGACATCACACACATCCATGCCCGAGGCAGGATTCGTACCTGCGACCGTTGCAGTGTTTCGCGATTGCTCACGCTTGAACAAAAACGGAATCGTTTGAAGTGTTGCAAGGATGGTTTGCAGCTGTTCAGGAGGAATTCGCAGGACTTTAAGCGTCGTTTCGTCACTGTGCATGAAACATGGGTACATTATTTTACTCCTGAGACCAAAGAAAAATCTAAACAATGGTTTACCAAGGGAGAATCTGCACCAAAACAGGCGAAGACCATTCCTTCGGCCGGAAAGGTTATGACGACTGTCTTTTGGGATTCGCAAGGGATAATACTCATCGACTATCTGGAAAAGGGTAAAACTGTTACAGGTGCGCATTATTCACCGTTACTGGACCGTTTGAAAACCGAGCTTCAAGAGAAACACCGACGACTGGACCGCAGAAAAGTCCTTTTCCATCACGACAATGCACCATCAAACAGCTCAGCAGTTGTGGTCACAAAATTAATGGAAACCGGATTCCAACTCGTTTCACATCCCCCTATTCTCCAGACTTGGCTCCCTCGGACTACTATTTGTTCCCCATTTTGAAGAAATCACTGGCAGGACAAAGATTTTATTCAAACGAGGAGGTGATTGCAGCAACTAATAGCTATTTTGCAGACTTGGACAATTCCTATTATTCAGAAGGGGTCAAGATATTAGAACAGCGTTGGACGAAGGGTATACGTCTCAAAGGAGACTATGTCGAAAAATAAGAGGTTTGCCCCGGACACGTAAGTAGTTTTTATTTTTGCGCGGTATTTTCAAACGCCCGTCGTATGGCCCATGGTGCACCACAGTTTCCTCGGTGCCGGTTTTGGATAGCTCCAATTTGCCATGCACGGTATACTTTAACCACGGCTTCGGCTCTGAACACTATGGGACTTAACATCTGTGGTCATCAGTCCCCTAGACCTTAGAACTACTTAAACCTAACTAACCTAAGGACATCACACACATCCATGCCCGAGGCAGGATTCGAACCTGCGACCGTAGCAGTCACGCGGTTCCGGACGATGCGCCTTGAACCGCTAGACCACCGCGGCTGGCTAACCACGGCTTCACTCCAACAGTTAACAAACTTAAACGTTCCGGAAATGCTTCCATACTGTCCCCGAAAGCCAATGAACATGCCCTCTTCAATGTCAGATACGTCGCTCCGTTTCCGCATTACGATAAGGACTAACGACTGCACTGGTAGACCCGCCGCTGACACGGTTTATATATCCACCACTGCTACAGCTGCCACCTGCCATCTGTGAATGGTTACTGCACACTGACGTCGAACATAGGCGGTAGTCACGTTAATGTGACTGGACATTATTTTGAAGGCTGAATTGTCAGGTACCAGCATAGCGCGTCGTCATTGCCACAGCCTCGGAATCCTGCAACGAGCTTCTGGTATTCATACGGCATTGCAAGCCTTGATTTATCATCGTATCGAACTACACTCGCTGATGTAGCTATGTGAGCCGGTAGGATCGATACGTTACGCACCCCACAGGTGACAGATTGTCTTGTCAGTGGACCGGGAGTGGGAGAGAGCGATGAGAATAGACTGAGCTCTCTTTGTGCGATGACAGATAGCAGGGATTCTCGCATCAGATTTGGTGCCATGACGCATAACTTTTCTAATAAATGCATATAATAGTAACATATATTGTTTAAATGATTAAGAAGCCAATCTGCCAATGGAGTAGATTTTAACCGTAATGATATCTATATAATTATAATTTCAGTTATTAAAATTGATCTGCAAATACTAAGAACTAATTTTATGTTAAGAATGATTGGTGAACATAGCCAACCAATCACGGAAATGCGTCCTGCATGGCCAGACGGGAAATAGTAAGACATTGTCTAAAGGAATAAGACTATCCTTCAAACAGGCAACATGGGTGCACTACGTGAGTATTTCCTTTAACTAAATGAGTGTTAAAACCTAACTTTGCCTCGGGAAAAGTTTGTACCCCGTCTAATAATACCGAACAGATTGGGAGTACTTATAGATCGGAAGTGCTACACTTATCATAAGAAAATACCTTTACGTTTTATTCTGAATAATGCGGTGGTTTGAACTGAAGAACATGAAAACAAATAGCAGTGCATCGTTTATGAATATTATGGTGCTCCAAGGATTGTCATCAGAGTCCACGATCATTATGAGATTAATAAGTTCAGACTGGCTGTCGTATAGGGCTGACTGTGAAGACACATTTTCCTCATTTTGGTTTGGATCAATAAATGAGCTGGCATCCCAACTATCAAGACTACGTTGTAGGAGGCGCGTTTTTTAAGTAAGTACCGTTTTGAAATTAATAAGACGTGCTAAGATATCTCAATAATTTAATTTTTACATGAAAGCCTGTACCTTAATTTACGTACTGACGCCATTACAGTCTGATTCCTCCTTGCCGGCCAGAGTGGCCAAGCGGTTCTAGACGCTACAGTCTGGATCCGCGCGACCGCTACGGTCGCAGGCTCGAATCCTGCCTCGGGCATGGATTAGGTTCGTTAAGTTTAAGTAGTTCTAAGTTCTAGGGGACTGATGGCCTCAGAAGTAAAGTCTCAGAGCCATTTGAACCATTTGATTCTTCCTTGTTTACGTTGTGTACTGAGTGTTTAAGACGCCTCCCATCATCGTGAGTCCCTCCGACTGTAAAGTAAAGCCTGTTATAAGATTTCTTAGTGCTAAAGGTCTAAAAGCGATAAATATTCATCGTGAGACCTGTGCACTTTACGGAGAAAACATTTTGAATGATGAAATGGTAAGAAAGTGGGTGAGAGCATTTAAAGATGGCCGCACAAATGTGCATGATGAACAGCGGAGTGGGCGTCCTTTGTTCGTTAATGAAAGTTTGGTGTAGGAAGTGGACAGTAAGATGAGAAAAAACAGATGCTTTACGATTTCCTCCTTGCGGGACGACTTTCCTAATGTTTCTCGTAGTGTTTTGTATGGCATTGTGACCGAAAATCGTGCGCACGTTGGGTACCGAAATTGTTGACGGATGTGCACAAAACGAAACGTTTAGACGGTGCACTGACTTTTCTTGAGCGATACCATACGACGGTGATGATTTCTTAAGCCAAACTGTTACGGGCGATAAGCCATGGATGGCCTACGTCACACCAGAATCAAAGCAACAGTCCATGGAAGTTGAGCAAGGGTATCGTTTTGCTGCAAGACAATGCCCGTTCGCATGTGGCAAATCAGACCAAAGATGTCGTCACATCTTTTCGATGGGAAACTGTAGATCATCCTCCGATCAGCCGCGATCTTGCGCCCAGTGACTACCATCTGTTCTTGCACTTGAAGAAACACCTGGACGGTCAGCGTCTTCAAGACGATGACGAAGTCAAAACAGTGGTGATGCAGTGGTTAACAAGTCAGGCGGCAGACTTCTATGAGGAGGGTATTCAAAAACTGGTACAACTTTATGACAAGTGCCTTAGCACGTCTTTTTTAAATTTCAGAACGGTACTCACTTAAAAAACGCGTCTCGTAGCACTGAATAGTATCCCCGAATACCACTCCAAAATTTACTGTCTTTAAATCGTGTGTTAGGAGCCGCTGTCTACTGAGAAGGAATTCAATGGAAGCATCGAGACAGCTTGGGAAGAGATGTCACCACCTGATTATCTACCTTTGCGGTTCAAACGGTGTAATTCTCCACCTGTAAATTTCCACAAATCGCAACTTGTGCAGTTACTATGCCGACTTGGTAGTGGGTCATACCCCGAACGCCTTCTCATTTTAAGAAGGAAAACGCTACAATGTGATTGTAATTCAAAGACTGAATGACAGCCAATTTTAATCATCAGCAAAATAAACAAAACCCTGCACACTGGAGGATGTGATTTGCATTATTGTAGAAATTTAACGCATATCATATTTACTAATGGTACTACTGGCTAGAACCGACAACAGAAGTCTACTGAAACATCAGTGTTGCACATCTATCCATGTACTATTGCCTACCCTCAGTTTGTCATATGGCTACTGTACAAGCAATACAGGAATGTCCAATTTGCAGAAACTCCGGCCTTTCAGAAAACAACACAAAAATCCCGGCCGTCATCAACACCGGTTTGTTTACGTGTTTAAATCCAACGGACGCTCCAAAGAAGAGCGGCACTCAATTTGCCTGCAGGTGCGCCCGTATCGCCAATAGCGGCGCGGCGAACACGACAATATTTGCTTCTCCCATGTCATGTGCCACTAACTAGGCGAACCGAATCCATCATTCGGAACGATGTTTAAGCAGCCGTCCAACCAGAGTCAACAGTTCCGCCTGAGCAGCCGTTGCCAGCTGCTACTAGAGGCCGAGCAGTCGAACTCCCACGTGAAGCGAGCGCGCACTGCAAATTGTCGTGTTGCTGTTCTAATAGCAAAAGCAAAACTGTTGTGTAGCGTGCGCGCGGCACCATGGGTAAGAAATCGAACAAGATTACGACGACAGAAACGACCAGATGCCTGTCGAACGAAGGGACCTACATCTACATGACTACTCTGCAATTCACATTTAAGTGCTTGGCAGAGGGTTCATCGAACCACAATCATACTATCTCTCTACTATTCCACTCCCGAACAGCGAGCGGGAAAAACGAACACCTAAACCTTTCTGTTCGAGCTCTGATTTCTCTTATTTTATTTTGATGATCATTCCTTCCTATGTAGGTTGGGCTCAACAAAATATTTTCGCATTCGGAAGAGAAAGTTGGTGACTGAAATTTCGTAAAAAGCTCTCGCCGCGACGAAAAACGTCTATGCTGTAATGACTTCCATCCCAACTCGTGTATCATATCTGCCACACTCTCTCCCCTATAACGCGATAATACAAAACGAGCTGCCCTTCTTTGCACCCTCTCGATGTCCTCCGTCAATCCCACCTGGAAGAACACCGCGGAAGAACACTTGGCAGACGACGAAGAAGACACAGCTCGCGAAAAAGAGCCCTCCGCCCCCGACACCACGCTGCAGTCTTCGCCGGAATGACTGGTGAGACATCCACGGAAAACTGAAGACCATCGCGATCAGCCCGTTGGACGTGAAGTGTCTGGATAATGACACTCTACTGGACGTGCTGCCGAACTGTTAGCACACTACTGGCCATTAAAATTCCTACACCACGAAGATAACGTGCTACAGAAGTGAAATTTAACCGACAGGGAGAAAATGCTGTGATATGCAAATGATTAACTTTTCAGAGCATTCACACAAGGATGGCGCCGGTGGCGACACCTACAACGTGCTGACATGACGAAAGTTTCCAACCGATTTCTCATACACAAACAGCAGTTGACCAGCGTTGCCTGGTGAAACGTTGTTGTGGTGCCTCGTGTAAGGAGGAGAAATGCGTACCATCACGTTTCCGACTTTGTTAAGGTCGGATTGTAGCCTATCGCGTTTGCGGTTTATCGTATCGCGACATTGCTGCTCGCGTTGGTCGAGATCCAATGACTGTTAGCAGAATATGGAATCGGTGGGTTCAGGAGGGTAATACGGAACGCCGTGCTGGATCCCAACGGCCTCGTATCACTAGCAGTCGAGATGACAGGCATCTTATCCGCATGGCTGTAACGGATCGTGCAGCCACGTCTGGATCCCTGAATCAACAGATGGGGACGTTTGCGCGAGCAGTTCGACGACGTTTGCAGCAGCATGGACTATCAGCTCGAAGACCATGGCTGCGGTTACCCTTGACGCTGCATCCCAGACAGGAGCGCCAGCGATGGTGTACTCAACGACGAACCTGGGTGCACGAATAGCAAAACGTCACTTTTTCGGATGAATCGAGATTCTGTTAACAGCATCGTGACGGTCGCATCCGTGTTTGGGGACATCGCGGTAAACGGACATTGGAAAAGCGTGTATTCGTCATCGCCATACTGGCATATCACCCAGGATGGTATGGGGTGCCATTGGTTACACGTCTCGGTCACCTCTTGTTCGCCTTGACGGCACTTTGAACAGTGGACGTTAAATTTCGGATGGTTACGACCCGTGGCTCTACCCTTCATTCGATCCCTACGAAACACTAAATTTCAGCAGGATAATGCATTTTGCAGGTCCTGTACGGGTCTTTCTGGACACAGAAAATGTTCGACTGCAGCCCTGGCCAGCACATTCTCCAGATCTCTCACCAACTGAAAACGTCTCTTCAGTGGTGGCCGAGCAACTACTCTTGATGAACTGTGGCATCGTGTTGAAGCTGCATGGGCAGCTGTACCTGTACACGCCGTCCAAGCTCTCTTTGACTCAATGCCCAGGCGTATCAATGCCGTTATTACGCCGAAGGGGGTTGTTCTGGGTACTGATTTCCCAGGATCTATGCACTCAAATTTCGTGAAAATGTAATCATATTTGTCCAATGAATACCCGTTTATCGTCTGCATTTCTTCTTGGTGTAGCAATTTTGATAGCTAGTAGTGTATGAATTCTAGCCTTTCACACCAATCTTGGAGCCGTACAAAGCACTGGCACCAGGAAGACTCAGTGGAAAGAGAAGAAAGAAACAGTCAAGGCTCTCCTTAGCGGGCCCTCTTGGTTGTGCACCGAGGAAAGAACACTACGAGACGATGGGTTCGGTGATGCAGCGGTAAAACTACACTACCGAACTAACAAGAGGAGGCCGCCACACGTTGGCCGGGGTGGCAGAGCAGTTCTAGGCGCTACAGTCTGGAACCGAGCGACCGCTACGGTCGCACGTTCGAATCCTGCCTCGGGCATGTATGTGTGTGATGCCCTTAGGTTAGTTAGGTTTTTAGTAGTTCTAAGTTGTAGGAGACTGATGACCTCAGAAGTTAAGTCCCATAGTGCTCAGAACCATTTCAACCATTTTTGAGGCCGCCACTATTCGTCCTGGTTGTGAACATACCAGCCATGATGGAGACGTCCGCAGCGGACCAAGTCTACGGGATCGGCAGCCTCCTTGGCTTCCACGTGACGCTGGAGCCATTGCCGGCGGAACTAGACACCAAGCATCATTGCTTTAAGTGTCAGCAAGTGGGGCGTGTGGCACAATACTGTCGAACGACTTGCGTAAAGGGCGCTGGCAATCATGTCAGCCACACATGCGCAATGTCACTTAAAGATACGCCGACGTGCTTCCGCTGCAGCGGACCACAATTGATTAGCTGGCATGGCTGCAAGGCCTTCACGAGCCGCGGCAACTCCAACGACAAGGCGCAGAAAATGCCCAGAAGAAGAAACGAAGAAGTAGCAGGAAGGCCGCGCCTTCGCCTCCAGAGGAGAAGGGCGAGACGGCATCAAGCCGCTCAATCCCATCACCAGCGAGAGTGGAAGAGGGGAGAACCGGCAGCGCGCAACCAGGCGGCGGCAGTCAGCGCCAGGCCGCCGAGGCGACAGTGGCAGAAAAAGACGCATCACGAGACTGCAGTGAAGACGACCCGCATGCGACCATTGAAGCGCACAGAAAGAAGCTGAGACGCGCTCCAAGATTGTGCTCCATGCCGAGATGGAGGCTGCCTGCCTCATCCTGAGAGAGGCAAACCACCGCAGGCCACTGATAGAAGAGATGACGGTGCAAACGGGAGCACAACCGTGCATTACGGCAGCGTCCCAAACAGACGACCGTATGGCAAAAGACCAAGCCACGCTGACCATTGGTTGGTTGGTTGGTTGGTTGGTTGGTTGGTTGGTTTAAAAGACGGAGAGAGGGAGCAAACTGCTAGGTCATCGGTCCCTCGTTCCGATTAACATAATTCCACAAGGATGGGAGTAAAATAATCGAGACATACAAAACACAGCTGAAAGAAAGGAGAAAACCACAAGAATGACAGAAGGGCAACAAACACTAAAATGGACAAAATCGGTCAGTAAAACCACAGAGAGACGCAAGAAATATGCAGAAGAGATCAAAACAAAAGAGCAGATTACCATGGCTGGGTGAACATGAGAATATAAAGGAGAAGCCAGACACTCTGCAACACATTAAAACCTCCACCCTAAAAGCACTAGGGTGGAGGACACAGAGGGACAAAGGACATGCGCTAAAACTTAGACCAAATGATAAAATACAACGTAAAACTAAAGCTGCTGTTGAGGTACTGTCGCCCAACACCGAAGGTAGGGTGCTGGGAAAGTTGAAAGTCCGCTGCAGAGCGGCTACAAGTGGGCAGTCCAGCAAGATGTGGACGACCGTCATTTGTGAGCCACAGCGACACAGAGGTGGGTCCTCGCAGCGGAGGAGGTAGCCGTGCGTTAGCCACATATGGCCAATACTCAACTTGTAGGGGCCAACTGATTCCAAGCGAGAGGACCGCATGGAAGACTTCCACACATTTTGTAGTCTCCTTGATGACACACAGTTTGTTGTGCGTACTGTTACGCCGTTACGTCTCCCAAAGGCACAAAACGCTGCGGCGTAAGACAGAACGTAGGTCAGTTTCAGAGATGCCCATCTCCAGAAGCGGTTTCCGCGTAGCCTGTTTGGCCAGCCTATCGGCAAGTTCGTTACCTGGCATGCCAACGTGTCCTGGGGTCCACACAAATATCACTGAACGACGGGACTGTTCCAGGGCATAGATGTATCCTAAATGGATGCTACCAAAGGATGGCGAGGGTAGCACTGTTCGATAGCCAGAGTGAGATTTTCACTCTGCAGCGGAGTGTGCGCTGATATGAAACTTCCTGGCAGAATAAAACTGTGTGCCCGACTGAGACTCGAACTCGGGACCTTTGCCTTTCGCGGGCAAGTGCTCTACCAACTCAGCTAACGAAGCACGACTCACGCCCGGTACTCACAGCTTTACTTCTTCCAGTACCTCGTCTCCTGCCTTCCAAACTTTACAGAAGCTCTCCTGCGAACCAAGCAGAACTAGCACTCCTGAAAGAAAGGATATTGCGGAGACATGGCTTAGCCACAGCCTGGGGGATGTTTCCAGAATGAGATTTTCACTCTGCAGCGGAGTGTGCGCTGATATGAAACTTCCTGGCAGATTAAAACTGTGTGCCCGACCGAGACTCGAACTCGGGACCTTTGCCTTTCGCGGGCAAGTGCTCTACCAACTGAGCTACCGAAGCACGACTCACGCCCGGTACACACAGCTTTACTTCTGCCAGTACCTCGTCTCCTACCTTCCAAACTTTACAGAAGCTCTCCTGCGAACCATGCAGAACTGGCACTCCTGAAAGAAAGGATATTGCGGAGACATGGCTTAGCCACAGCCTGGGGGATGTTTCACTGTTCGATAGTTTGCAAGCTGCTCAAGCAGTCAGTGCACATGAGAGATGACTCGCCAGGCCATGAGCGAATGTGCTCAAGAGCACGAGATATGGTCGCCAGCTCTGCAGTGAAAACACTGCAGCCATCTAGCAAGAAATGCTGTTCAATATGGCCTCCATAAACATACGCAAAGCCTACGTGACCATCAGCCATCGAGCCGTCAGTGTAAACCACTTCATGGCCCAGGTACACGTCGAGAATCGAGGGGTAGTGATAGTGGAGAGCCGCAGGGTTAACGGAGTCCTTAAGGCCATGTGAAAGGTCCAGAAGAATCTGCAGCCTAGGTGAACACCATAGAGGTGTACGTGAATGGACCTCGAGGAGAGGTGGTAATGGGAAAGATTCCAGTTCAAACGGAAGGGACAGGTTGCAAACCGCAATCGTAAGCGTAAGCCCTTACCTGGGCCACCGATGGGGGAGATGAACCACTGTGTTTGCAAAAAGGAGATGGTAATTCAGATGCGCAGGAGAAATACGAACATGTGCAACGCAACTGGTGAGCAGTTGTGCATGCCTAACGTTCAATAGGGGGACTCGGGCCTCCACCAGGACACTGGTCACTGGAGTCGTTCTAAAGTCTCCTGTTGCTAGGCGAATGCCACAGTGGTGCGCTGGGTCGAGTAAACGCAAAGGTGAGGGCGCCGCTGAAGCATAAACCAGACTCCCATAGTCAACGCGGGATTGAACAAGGGCATCATAGAGCTGCAGCAGTGTAGAGTGATCTGCACCCCAGTTGATGTTGCTCAAGCAGAGGAGGGCATTGAGGTGCTGCTAGTACTTACGCTTAAGCTGACAAAGTTGAGATAGTCAAGTCAATCGGTTGCTGAAAACCAGTCCTAAGAATCGATATGTCTCCACTACAGTGAGTGGATCGTCATTAAGGTAAAGTTCTGGTTCTGGATGAACGGTGCGACGCCGACAGAAATGCATGACACACGACTTCGCGGCAGAAAACTGCAAGCCGTGGGCTAGAGACCATGACTGAGCCTTGTGAATGGCTCTCTGTGGGCGTCATTCAGCAACACCAGTGCTGGAGGAGCGGTACGAAATGCAGAAGTCATCCGCATGCAGAGAAGGTGAGCCCGACAGCCGTGCAGCTGCTGCTAGACCATTAATAGCCACTAAAAATAGAGAGACACTCAATATGGAGTCCTGCGGAACGCCATTCTTCTGAATATGGGGGGAGCTATGGAGGTACTGACTTGGACATGGAAAGTACAGAGCGACAGGCGGTTTTGGATAGAAGTCAGGAGCGGACCCCAGAGACCCCACTCATACAATGTGGCAAGGATCTGATGTCGCCAGGTCGTGTCGTATGCTTTACAACGGCAACCAGATGTTGTCTGGAAAAGGCTGTTTGGATGGCACACTCGAGGGACACAAGATTATCAGTGATAGAGCGACCCTGGCGCAAGCCGCCCTGACATGGAGCCTGTAGGCCACGTGACTCCAGGACCGAACCCAACCGCCGACACACCATACGTTCCAGCAGCTTACAAAGACAGTTGGTGAGGCTGATGGGCCAGTAGCTCTCCACATTAAGTGGGTTTTGACTGGGTTTGAACACTGGAATGATGGTGCTCTCCCGTCATTGCGATAGAAAGACGCCATCGCACCAGATCCGGTTGAAGATGACGAGATGTCGCTTGTAGTCAGACGAGAGAAGTTTAATCATCTGACTGTGGATCCGATCCGGCCCAGGAGCTGTGTCAGGGCGATGTGCAAGGGCGCTGAGGAGCTCCCACTCTGTAAATGGGGCGTTGCAGGGTTCACTGTGGCGTGTAGTGAACGAGAGGACTTTCCTTTCCATCCACTGTTTGAGGGTGTGAAGGGCTGGGGGCTAAATCTCCGATGTAGAGGCTGGAGTGTAGTGTTCAGCAAAGTGCTCGGCAGTCGCGTTTGTGTCGGTAGATAACATTCCATTGATGTTAATGCCAGGGACACGTGTTGGAGTCTGATACCCAAAAAGACGTCTGATTTTCTTCAAGACTTGGGAAGGTGATGTATGGCACCCATTGGTCGACATGTACCTCTCCCAACACTCCTGTGCATGGAGCTGCATAAAGCCTATTAGGTGCTCTAGGGAAAGGTGCCGCTTATGTCGTTATAGAGCTCGTCGACGCTCTTTAATTGCCTCAGCGACTTCCGGCGACCACCAAGGGACTGACGTTCGCCGGGGGCACACTGAAGAACGAGGGATCGCGTTTTCCTCCGATGAAACGATCGTTGTAGTGACCTGCTCGACGACAACATCGATGGCACCATGTGGGGGAGATTCAGCGGTGACAGCAGAGGTAAAGGCTTCCCAGTCTGACATGTTTAAAGCCCATCTGGGCAGCCATTCGTGGGCATGACGCCAGGGGAGTGACAGGAAGATTGGGAAATGGTCACTACCACACAGGTCGTCATGTGCTCTACAGTGGATAGATGGGAGAAGGCCAGGACTGCAAACCGAGAGATCAATGGCCGAATATGCGTCATGTGCTACACTGAAATGTGTGGGGGCACCTGTATTTTAGAGACAGAGGTCTAGTTGTGACAGTAAATTTTCGACCTCCCTACCACCCCACAGGGTGTTAAAATCCCCAAAAGTAGGAAAGGTTTAGGGAGTTCAGTGCAGCTAATACATTCAGGGGTACTGCAGCATTTGCAGGTTTCCTGGAGGGCAATGCAGAAAGCAGGTGTAATGCTTAACTGTTGCTGTATCTCAGTCAGGTGGTGGAAAAAACCGCCTCAATTCCACTGGAGGATTACATGATCATGAGACTGGGAAGGTATGAAACACTCAATGAGGCAATCTACGCCTCTGGGTCACCAGCTGCCACCAGATGAGTAATTGTGCGATTGACAGTCATTGTGTCTGAGGGGCCAGCAAGATCTATGTCCTCAGTGGACGCCAGAATCTCCACCTCATCCTCAGACAAAGAGCTTGTAGGTAGTGGTGGTGGGGGTGCAACCGCAGTGCCTTGCTTCTTGCAGTCTTTTTCTTTTTAGGTTTCTCTCACTGCTCCTTAGGTTTTTCAGGCTGAGAGGGCTTCACTGATTCAGTCTCAGGGACTGAGGAGGACCATGTAGCCCTACAACCAGCTACCTGTGGTTGCTTCAGCCCCCGGTAGGTGTCAGATTTGCCATTGTTAGGAACCTGGGAAGGGAGTGACCCAAGGGTGCCCTTTCTAGCGAGAGGACCCGAAGAAGACTTACACTTCTCTGGGTGAGAAGTGGGGACTGACGTCCCTGATGGTTGGGGGAAGGGGGGGTGTTGCTTCTGAAGTAGGTTGTGCAGGAACTACAGGGAGGAAAGTGGCCCCCACCAACAAGGGGGCAGGTGGAGTCTGACGGCTTTGAGAGCCAATTGTACATGGCAGAATGAAAGATAGTAGAACCGTTGTTGTAGCAGTGGCGTAGGTTGATGTCATGTGTACAGGATGTAGCCTCTCATATTTTCTCTTAGCCTCAGTGTAGGACAGTCGGTCCAGGGTCTTGTACTCCATTATTTTTCTTTCTTTCTGGAGAATCCTGCAGTCTGGCAAGCAAGGCGAATGGTGCTCTCCGCAGTTGACATAAATGGGAGGCTGGGAACATGGAGTAATGTGATATGAAGGACATCCAAAATCCTGTCAGGTGATGCTGGAAGTACAGTAGGAAGACATGGCTGCACTTTCAGCACTTAAAGCACGGCATTGGGGGAGGGATATATGACTTTACATTACAGCGTTAGACTATCACCTTGACTTTATAGGATAATGTGTCTCTCTCGGAGGCCAAGATGAAGGCACCAGTGGCAACCTGACTATCCCTCAGACCCCAGTGGGCGCGTCGGACGAAATTGACATCTTGTCACTCTAAATTTTCGTGCAGCTCATCGTCAGACTGCAGAAGAAGGTTCCTGTGAAATATGATACCATGGACCATATGTAAGCTCTTATTTGGCATCCCCCAGCTTGTCACAGGCGAGTAGTGCCCATGACTAGGCAGAGGATGCTGTTTTGATCAAGACCAACCCTGACCGCATTTTGGACACGTCCTCCACCTCCCCAAACTTGTCCTCTAAATGCTCCACACAAAACTGAAGTTTCATTGACAAGACAGGTTCCCCATCAACTCTCGTAGCCGGCCGAGCGGTTCTAGGCGCTACAGTCTGGAACCGCGCGACCGCTACGGTCGCAGGTTCGAATCCTGCCTTGGGCATGGATGTTTGTGATGTCCTTAAGCTAGTTAGGTTTAAGTAGTTCTAAGTTCTAGGCGACTGATAACCTCGGAACTTAAGTCACATAGTGCTCAGAGCCATTTGAACCAACTCTCGTACATATGAGGTAATGGGGTGAAGAAGCTTCGCTGCCATCATAGCCTGGTGTTCCTACCATGGTGTGGCCAGGGGGCATTGAAGTTAGACATTGACTGCTTAGAGACTGCTAGTGTTTGACCACCAGCAAGGGATGATGTACTACACTTCATGGCGTGTCATCCACCGTAATGCCAACCACACCGACCAGGGGCCCTCCTCACGGGCGCGCTACCCAGTTGCAGTAAAGGCCACCTGGCAGGATGGCCTCTGCCAGGAGTCCCAATGCCCCAGGGTGACAGGCATCTACTCCTTGGCATACGTGGGGACTTAACGGTGCAGGCATCAGCAGAGCGATCCCTGTGTAGTCAGGGGGCTACAACCAACAGGGTACATGGCGGCCCACTACAATGGACTGTCTACCATGCTGGATATCAGGCGCAAACGAGCTAAGAGGTCCATTATCGTTGACAGAGCAGAGTGCGATACTGCACAGTGGATGGAGGAAAACGCAACCAGGAGGTTGACCTTGCCAAACAACTGGCGAATGAGCGGAAGTGTAGATCCACGTCCACGAAGGATGCGAGAGGTCTCAGCACAAGATAGACGCTATGCACCATATAAAGCGCTCTTCCCCAATTGGCTCGCTCTTTGGGAAAATTTTGAAAATGGAGGTCAAGAAACGCGTGAGACTCCTTTTAGTCGCCTCTTACGACAGGCAGGAATACCTCAGGCCTATTCTAATCCTCGGACCTACAGGAGTGCACGCAGAGGAGCACAATGAAGAAGATGCTGACGAACTGCGCCTCGCAGACGATATACGTCGGTAGAGAAGAAACGCCTCCACTGGCCAGCAAGGAAGTGCTAGCAAAAGAGTTCGTCTCACATGCTGGCCAACTGTGGCACTGTGGCAACACCAGCAGTTGCAGCCAGGGTTTTGGAGGTTTTCCTCGGCCGTAAGGCGAATGCTGGGATTGTCCACAACATTCTCCTCTACTCCCAATTGGGAAAATCGAAGACCCTCCCCCGTCCCACCCCCAAATAAGGCCAACAATCCAAAAATATAGAACACAAGCGACAACCCCAGATCTGCAAGAAATATGAATTCAAATAAAGAAACATAGCTAATCCCAATCTAGCACAGCTGAATGGGGCATTGCATGTTTTCGAGCAGCCAGCTCGCCTCCTTAAGAGGCGGGAATGAAACTACGAAAAAAAGGTTCAAGAGTTCCAGCCGCCACGCCGAGCTGCAAGTTATGCCTCCGCAGCCACTAAGTGCAGTCAGCTGTCTTCTCTGAGACTCCGCTCCTATTACAATGGCCTCCTGCGGACTCTGGACATTAGGACTTGATATCCGCCGGTCGTTACTGCCTTTTGTGATTTGTATTCAAGGACTGTCGTCCAAAAGTGGGCCCACGTGGACTTAGACTTTTATTATTGAGCACCCTGAAGCGGACACATTTACTTCAAATGTTGGTGTAATTTTTACAAACTTTAGGAGACGGTCATCATTATCAATTACCGGTCAGGAAGATCATTGATTTGTGTTTAGCCAACCTTGCGAACTGCTGGCTTTTGCGGACGTTAGTTGTGAATTATTCATTTAACGCTTATTGAAATAAAGTGGTCACCGTTTTATCTCCACCGGCGAATTTGCTCTGGTGTCATGAACCTCCCTAAGCGTGAGAATGCTAGTACAAAAATTTTGGTACCCATCTAACCCCTCTCACGTAAATTCAGCGAGAATCACAGTGCAAAAATTAAATTCGAAGTAGAATGATTTAAGAGAGAAACGCTGTAGTGAGAGTCACAAACACAAGCAAGTGGTACGAGGATAATAAAGAAGGTTTTTGGCCCGTTAGAGAAAAGCTGTTTTTAGGTCACAAATGTTCTCATATTTTTTGGTCAGTGCACTCTGTCCAATAGCTTCCTGTAAGACATTCCACCCCTGAACTGTGACTCTTAAAGGTTTGCAGTACACTTGGCCCTATCCGTCCCTCGTCTTGTACACAGGGACGAACACCTCCACAGCAACCGTCTCCACAGCAACCGTGTCCAATGCAACACGCATGACGCTCTGATCTATTCCTCGGACAGGGTGGCAGGTGGCACCTACATTTTAACGGAGACAAAATTAGACGAGTTCCAAGACCGAGAAAATCGTTGTGCCGTTTAGCACTTGAGACGTGTTCCATTGGCATCTGCTCACCCAGCTGCGCACGAACTCAAAGCCATACAAAGTACCGAGAGTACATAGCTGAGCAATTCAGGTATTATTGCTCGCAGTCACTACTCCAACTGGCTGTTGCAATCTTTGCATGATGGACAAATGGCTCTGAGCACTATGGGACTAAACTTTTGAGGTCATCAGTCCCCTAGAACATAGGACTACTTAAACCTAACTAACCTAAGGACATCACACACATCCGTGCCCGCGGCAGGATTCGAACCTGCGACCGTAGCGGTCGCGCGGTTCCAGACTGTAGCGCCTAGAACCGCTCGGCCACACCGGCCGGCCATGATGGACAGGTTCATACTTAAATTCTTTTCCTTTCTGATGAAGTATAGTTGTATTTAATGGAGTTCTTGGTCTCGCAGAATAATCAACATTGGAGCTCTGACAATACTGTCAATTACTTCAAGACCGTGCTGTGAAAACACGAGAGTGGTGTGCAGTTAGTGCAATACGAATTCGAATTACTGGACCAATCTTTTCCAACCAAACCACAGCATCTAATAGGTATGTGTACAATACAGTGCAACTTTTTATCAGACAAGCAGCAGCTAATGAAAAGACATGGGATTATTTCATGCAGTAAAACACAAGAGCACACACGTGGCGGTATTACGAATTGTTTTTTGATAATAGGGATGCGAGGCGTCAGTGGTTGACTCATAAGTGAAGCGCCCTGTACTGCTTTCATAACCTCTTCACAGAATTCAAAAGGTGTTCCGTCCTTGAATATCTTTACGAATGTGAATAGAATGGAAGAACTGGTAGAAGAAGACCTCTGGAAAGATCGGTTTGGATTCCGGAGAAAAGTAGGAACATGCGAGGCAATACTTACCCTGCGACTTATCTTAGTAGGAAAGGCAAACCTACGTTTATAGCGCTTGCAGACTTAGATAAAGCTTTTAACACTGTTCACTGGAACACTCTTTGAAATTCTGAAGGTAGCAGGGGCAAAATACAGAGAGCAAAGGCTACTTACAGCTTGTACAGACACCAGACGGCAGTTATAGTCGAGGGACACGAAAGGGAAGTAGTGGTTGAGAAGGGAGTGAGACAGAGTTGCAGCCCATGTCCAATGTCATTCAATCTGTGCACTGAGCAAGCAGTAAAGGAAGCAAAAGAAAAATTTATAGTAGGAATTAAAGTTCAAGGAGAAGAAATAAAAACTTTGAAGTTTGTAGATGACACTGTAATTCTATCCAGAGACAGCAAAGGACTTTGAAGAGCAGTTGAGCACAATGGACAGTGTCTTGAAAGGATACACGTTGAACACCAACAAAACCAACACAAGGATAATAGAATGTAGTCGAATTAAATAGGTTATGTTGAGGGAATTAGATTAGGAAACGAGATACTTAAAGTAGTAGATGAGTTTTGCTATTTGTGTTGCAAAATAATTGATGACGAGTGAAAGAAATAGGGTATAAACAGTAGACTGGCAATCACAAGAAAAGGGTTTCTGAAGAAGCGAAACTTAACACTGAATATACAGGGTGTTTCAAAAATGACCGGTATATTTGAAACGGCAATAAAAACTAAACGAGCAGCGATAGAAATACACTGTTTGTTGCAATATGCTTGGGACAACAGTACATTTTCAGGTGGACAAACTTTCGAAATTACAGTAGTTAAAATTTTCAACAACAGATGGCGCTGTAAGTGATGTGAAAGATATAGAAGACAACGCAGTCTGTGGGTGCGCTATTCTGTACGTCATCTTTCTGCTGTAAGCGTGTGCTGTTCACAACGTGCAAGTGTGCTGTGGACAACATGGTTTATTCCTTAGAACAGAGGATTTTTCTGGTGTTGGAATTCCACCACCTAGAACACAGTGTTGTTGCAACAAGACGAAGTTTTCAACGGAGGTTTAATGTGACCAAAGGACCGAAAAGCGATACAATAAAGGATCTGTTTGAAAAATTTCAACGGACTGGGAATGTGACGGATGAACGTGCTGGATAGGTAGGGCGACCGCGTACGGCAACCACAGAGGGCAACGCGCAGCTAGTGCAGCAGGTGATCCAACAGTGGCCTCGGGTTTCCGTTCGCCGTGTTGCAGCTGCGGTCCAAATGACGCCAACGTCCACGTATCGTCTCATGCGCCAGAGTTTACACCTCTATCCATACAAAATTCAAACGCGGCAACCCCTCAGCGCCGCTACCATTGCTGCACGAGAGACATTCGCTAACGATATAGTGCACTGGATTGATGACGGCGATATGCATGTGGGCAGCATTTGGTTTACTGACGAAGCTTATTTTTACCTGGACGGCTTTGTCAATAAACAGAACTGGCGCATATGGGGAACCGAAAAGCCCCATGTTGCAGTCCCATCGTCCCTGCATCCTCAAAAAGTACTGGTCTGGGCAGCCATTTCTTCCAAAGGAATCATTGGCCCATTTTTCAGATCCGAAACGATTATTGCATCACGCTATCTGGACATACTCCGTGAATTTGTGGCGGTACAAACTGCCTTAGACGACACTGCGAACACCTCGTGATTTATGCAAGATGGTGCCCGGCCACATCGCACGGGCGACGTCTTTAATTTCCTGAATGAATATTTCGATGATCGTGTGATTGCTTTGGGCTATCCGAAACATACAGGAGGCGGTGTGGATTGGCCTCCCTATTCGCCAGACATGAACCCCTGTGACTTCTTTCTGTGGGTACACTTGAAAGACCAGGTGTACCGCCAGAATCCAGAAACAATTGAACAGCTGAAGCAGTACATCTCATCTGCATGTGAAGACATTCCGCCAGACACGTTGTCAAAGGTTTCGGGTAATTTCATTCAGAGACTACGCCATATTATTGCTACGCATGGTGGATATGTGGAAAATATCGTACTATAGAGTTTCCCAGACCGCGGCGCCATCTGTTGTTGACAATTGTAACTACTGAAAATGTACTGTTGTCCCAAGCATATTGCAACAAACGGTGTATTTCTATCGCTGCTCGTTTAGTTTGTATTGCCGTTTCAAATATACCGGTCATTTTTGAAACACCCTGTAGAATTACGTGTTAGGAAGTCTTTTTTCTGAAAGTGCTTTTATGTAGTGTACCCATACATGGAAATGAAACATGGGCAATATACAGTTTAGGCAAGAAGATAATAGAAGCTTTTGAAATGTTGGGCTGAGAAGAATGCTGAAAAATTAGATAGGTAGAGCTCGTAATTCATGAGGAGGTACTAAATAGAACTGGCGAGAAAAGAAATTTGTGGCACAAAATGACTAGGAGAAGGGATAGGTTGATAGGACACATTCTGAATAATCAAGGGATCACGAAGTTTCCGTGGCTGATTGGGGGGGAAGGCAAAAAAAAAAAAAAAGCAGCAGATGGATACAGTAAGCAAGTTTAGAATGATGTACGTTGCAGCAGTTATTAGGAGATGAAAAGGCTTGCACGCCATAGACTAGTATGGAGAGCTGTGTGAAGCAGTATTCGGACTGGAGGCCACGACATAAAGAACACATGAATAAATATAAATTGGAAGGTGCCAAATCTGGTATAAAAGGTGAGTGTCAAACAGTACAGTTGTTCCTGATGACAGATGAATGTTTTTTGTTTTGAAATCCAAGGCTCATCTCACGACTTTCTTTCTCCCGTTGATCCAGAAGACTCCCGCAGCTTTCGGCGGTTACTGATTTACCCTTTTCGAGATAATCAATGCGCAGAATCCTTTTCGTATGCCAGAAAACAATGGTGATAGCCATTTTGGGAGGCTGAATCAATACCGCTTGTTTTAACGCGGGCCGCCGGCTGCCAGTCACTGATAGGATTGCTGTGTCGTGCCTGGCACGAAGATGTGCACCCGCGGCTCAACGACAGTAACAGCATCAGTTTAATACTTCTGAAACTTGGTGGGGTTGTGCAGTTGCTTTTGGTCAGCAGCCAACAAATGCAGTATTCATCGTGCGTAAGGGTTTCTCATTACTAACTATTCTTGTGAAATGTGGGATATTATTCTTTCTGAAGTAGCTATAGGTTTCATATATTTTTAATCGGCTCTTCAAGATCTTCGTACACATCTAATCCCCTCTTCATGATTCACTTGTGTTAGTGTTGTTGGCCTTTCACTTTGATCACCTTTGCGGAATTTCGGCGATATTTCTCAAGTTTTATGAATACTCCTTACAAAACACAAGTTTTGAATGAATTGCCGTAGGAGCAAATCTTTTCCACCCGGATGATGTTAGGACGGCACTGTATTGCGGTTTAGCCATTTGAAAAAGAACGCTTACAATAAGGCTATTTTAGAAATCGATATAAATAAAATAATTAATCAGATCTTATAAACTCTCAGCAACTGTGATTTCTCGGTAGCAAAAACCTGTTCAAAAGAAAGAACTTTATGGCTACCCTGTATTCCTGTCTACCCATTCGAACAAACGTACAAAAATGTCCTACTTAAAAAAGGTTTGTAAATAAAACTTTTCTTGGGATCAAAAGGTTCTTAACTATATTACGCAACTTGCCTCAGCATAACAACAATGAAACATTTATACCAACACCTTGTCTGTGCCACACCGATAAATTTTGCCCTTCCCTGGCCCTGTTGATACAGTTTTGGTTTGTAGTTTACGTCGCATGGATAAGCCGTGTTATCAACAGCACGACAAAAGCTTTATGGTCGTGGTGAGGAATAAATTTGTAGACTGCTTGCGTTTGTAGCAGCAGTGGTGCTCTGAAGAGCGAAATAGGCACTTGATTCATTGGCCCGCTAACGAGGCCTGCGTTCAGCTTCCAGACTGCCAGACGTAACCGCAGATTAACGGACACAAGTTTCTCTCTCAGATAATGGCAGTGCTCCACGAGCAGGCTGCGACAGAGGGTTTTTTCTTCTTTTTCTTGGACCCCTGTCGCGTATCGGCGCAGGGTCGGCATGTTTATGAACGGATCTGGCGTGGTTAATTTAAGGGGGACGGACATATGCCCTTCATGTCGCCACCCCGTAACTGAAAGTCGCTGCCTGCTTTCGCGAATATACACGATATTGCAGTGCCTTTGTTGTTAAGAAGAATGATGCAGCGTTCCTTCGAACATGCATGCATCCGAGCAGCGACCTTCAATTAAAATACACTACTGGCCACTAAAATTGCTACACCAAGAAGAAATGCAGATAATATACGGGTATTCATTGGACAAATATATTATACTAGAACTGATATTTGATTACATTTTCATGCAATTTGGGTGCATAGATCCTGTGAAATCAGTACCCAGAACAACCACCTCTGGCCGTAATAACGGCCTGGGCATTGAGTCAGACAGAGCTTGGATGGCGTATATAGGTACAGCTGCCCATGCAGCTTCAACAAGTTTCATCAAGAGTAGTGACTGGTGTATTGTGACGGGCCAGTTGCTAGGCCACCACTGACAAGACGTTTTCAATTGGTGAGAGATCTCGAGAACGTGCTGGTCAGGGCAGCAGTCGAACATTTTCTGTATCCAGAAAGGCCCGTAAAGGACCTGCAACATGCGGCCGTGCATTATCCTGCTGAAATGTAGGGATTCGCAGGGATCGAATGAAGCGTAAAGCTACGTGTCTTAACACATCTGAAATGTAACGTCCACCCCATACCATCAAGCCGGGTGATACGCCAGTATGGCGATGACAAATACACGCTTCCAATGTGCGTTCACCGCGATGTCGCCAAACACGAATGCGACCATCATGATGCTGTAAACAGACCCTGGATGCATACGAAAAAATGACGTTTTGCGATTCGTGCACTCAGGTTCGTCGTTGAGTACACCATCGCTGGCGCTCCTGTCTGGGATGCAGCGTCAAGGGTAACCGAAGCCATGGTCTCCGAGCTGATAGTCCATGCTGCTGCAAACGTCGTCGAACTGTTGATTCAGTGATCCAGACGTGACTGCACGATCCGTTACAGCCATGCGGATAAGATGCCTGTCATCTCGACTGCTAGTGATACGAGGCCGTTGGGATCCAGCGCGGCATTCCGTATTACCCTCCTGAACCCACCGATTCCATATTCTGCTAACAGTCATTGGATCTCGACCAACGCGAGCAGCAATGTCCCGATACGATAAACCGCAATCGCGATAGGCTACAATCGGACCTTTATCAAAGTCGGAAACGTAATGGTACGCATTTCTCCTCCTTACACGAGGCATCACAACAATGTTTCTTCAGGCAACACCGGTCAGCTGCTGTTTGTGTATGAGAAATCTGTTGGAAACTTCCCTCATGTCAGCACGTTGTAGATGTCGCTACCGGTTCCAACCTTGTGTGATTGCTCTGAAAAGGTAATCATTTGCATCTCACAGCATCTTCTTCCTGTCGTTTAAATTTCTCGTCTGTTGCACGTCATCTTCGTGGTGTAGCAATTTTAGTGGCCAGTAGTGTATCTTCGCCTGTGCGGGAATTAGCAAATGTGTCAACGAGTACAGGTTACAACGCAGGAACGGGGACATTTGGAAGTTCGAGTTTAGCCGTGAGTCGTACACGGATAGCCAATAGCCACAGTACTCAAGGCGACCGCTCGCGCAATATGGGGATACCCGGGTTCGAGTCCCGGTCCAGCACAGACTGTTAACTTCTAATATAAATTTAAGTGTTAGGAAGTTATTCCTGAAGATATTTGTTTGGAGTGTAGCACTGCTTGGAAGTGAAACATGGACGGTGCAAACAAGACGAAAATAGGAGCTTTTGAAATGTGGTGCTACAGAAGAATATTAAAGATTAGATGATTAGATCGAATACCTAACGAGGAGATACTGAATGGAGTTAGGTTAAAAATGATTTTATGACCCAACTTGACTAGAAGAAGCGATCGGTCGATAGGCCACATCTTAAAGCATCAACGAATCGCCAATCTGGCAGTCGAGGGCAGTTCAAAATGGCTCTGAGCACTATGGGACTCAACTGCTGTGGTCATCAGTCCCCTAGAACTTACAACTACTTAAACCTAACTAACCTAAGGAGGTCATCCGTGGTCTAGGGGTAGCGTATTTGATTCATAATCAAAACGTCTTCGGTCCCGGGTTCGATCCCCGCCACTGCCTAAATTTTGATAAATAATCAGCATTGGCAGCCGAAGACTTCCGGCATAAGAAGTCAGCCTCATTCTGCCAACGGCCTTTTCAAAGAGGGCGGAGGAGCGGATAGAGGTTCAGGGCACTCTCTTGACCTAGGGATAGGAAATTGCCCCTAAAGGCGGAAGAATCAGCAATGATCAACGACATGAGGACGCAGAAGGCAATGGAAACCACTGCATTAAAGACACGTAACGTGTATCCACAGGACATGTGGCCTGTAGTTGAAGAAGTGTCATGATGATCTCTCTATTGGCATTTCCGGAATAGTCCCCCATTCGGATCTCCGGGAGGGGACTGCCAAGGGGGAGGTTACCATGAGAAAAAGATTGAATAATCAACGAAAGGATAATGTTCTACGAGTCGGGGCGTGGAATGTCAGAAGCATGAACGTGGTAGGGTAGCTAGAAAATCTGAAAAGGGAAAAGCAAAGGCTCAATCTAGATATAGTAGGGGTCAGTGAAGTGAAGTGGAAGGAAGACAAGGATTTCTGGTCAGATGAGTATCGGGTAATATCAACAGCAGCAGAAAATTGTATAACAGGTGTAGGATTCGTTATGAATAGGAAGGTAGGGCCGAGGGTGTGTTACTGTGAACAGTTCAGTGACCGGGTTGTTCTAATCAGAATCGACAGCAGACCAACACCAACAACGATAGTTTAGGTATACATGCCGACGTCGCAAGCTGAAGATGAACAGATAGAGAAAGTGTATGAGGATATTGAAAGGGTAATGCAGTATGTAAAGGGGGACGAAAATCTAATAGTCATGGGCGACTGGAATACCGTTGTAGGGGCAGGAGTAGAAGAAAAGGTTACAGGAGAATATGGGCTAGGGACAAGGAATGAAAGAGGAGAAAGACTAATTGAGTTCTGTAACAAGTTTCAGCAAGTAATAGCGAATACCCTGTTCAAGAATCACAAGAGGAGAGGTATACTTGGAAAATGCCGGGAGATACGGGAAGATTTCAATTAGATTACATCATGGTCAGACAGAGATTCCGAAATCAGATACTGGATTGTAAGGCGTACCCAGGAGCAGATATAGACTCAGATCACAATATAATAGTGATGAAGAGTAGGCTGAAGTTCAAGACATTAGTCAGGAAGAATCAATACGCAAACACGTAGGATACGGAAATTCTAAGGAATGACGAGATACGTTTGAAGTTCTCTAACGCTATAGATACAGCAATAAGGAATAGCGCAGTAGGCAGCACAGTTGAAGAGGAATGGACATCTCTAAAAAGGGCCATCACAGAAGTTGGGAAGGAAAACATAGGTAAAAAGAAGGTAGCTGCGAAGAAACCATGGGTAACAGAAGAAATACTTCAATTGATTGATGAAAGGAGGAAGTACAAACATGTTCCGGGAAAATCAGGAATACAGAAATACAAGTCGCCGAGGAATGAAATAAATAGGAAGTGGAGGGAAGCTAAGACGAAATGGCTGCAGGAAAAATGTGAAGACACCGAAAAAGATATGATTGTCGGAAGGACAGACTCAGCATACAGGAAAGTCAAAACAACCTTTGGTGACATTAAAAGCAACGGTGGTAACTTTAAGAGTGCAACGGGAATTCCACTGTTAAATGCAGAGGAGAGAGCAGATAGGTGGAAAGAATACATTGAAAGCCTCTATGAGGGTGAAGATTTGTCTGATGTGATAGAAGAAGAAACAGGAGTCGATTTAGAAGAGATTGTGGATCCAGTATTAGAATCGGAATTTAAAAGAGCTTTGGAGGACTTACGGTCAAATAAGGCAGAAGGGATAGATAACATCCCATCAGAATTTCTAAAATCATTAGGGGAAGTGGCAACAAAACGACTATTCACGTTGGTGTGTAGAATATATGAGTCTGGCGACATACCATATGACTTTCGGAAAAGCATCATCCACACAATTCCGAAGACGGCAAGAGCTGACAAGTGCGAGAATTATCGCACAATCAGCTTAAGAGCTCATGCATCGAAGCTGCTTACAAGAATAATATACAGAAGAATGGAAAAGAAAATTGATAATGCGCTAGGTGACGATCAGTTTGGCTTTAGAAAAAGTAGAGGCACCAGAGAGGCAATTCTGACGTTACGGCTAATGATGGAAGCAAGGCTAAAGAAAAATCAAGACACGTTCATAGGATTTGTCGAACTGGAAAAAGCGTTCGACAATATAAAATGGTGCAAGCTGTTCGAGATTCTGAAAAAAGTAGGGGTAAGCCATAGGGAGAGACGGGTTATATACAATATGTACAACAACCAAGAGGGAATAATAAGAGTGGACGATCAAGAACGAAGTGCTCGTATTAAGAAGGGAGTAAAACAAGGCTGTAGCCTTTCGCCCCTACTCTTCAATCTGTACATCGAGGAAGCAATGATGGAAATAAAAGAAAGGTTCAGGAGTGGAATTAAAATGCAAGGCGAAATGATATCAATGATACGATTCGCTGATGACATTGCTATTCTAAGTGAAAGTGAAGAAGAATTAAATGATCTGCTGAACGGAATGAACAGACAAATGAGTACACAGTATGGTTTGAGAGTAAATCGGAGAAAGACGAAGGTAATGAGAAGTAGTAGAAATGAGAACAGCGAGAAACTTAACATCAGGATTGATGGTCACGAAGTCAATGAAGTTAAGGAATTCTGCTACCTAGGCAGTAAAATAACCAATGACGGACGGAGCAAGGAGGACATCAAAAGCAGACTCGCTATGGCAAAAAAGGCATTTCTGACCAAGAGAAGTCTACTAATATCAAATACCTGCCTCAATTTGAGGAAGAAATTTCTGAGGATGTACGTCTGGAGTACAGCATTGTATGGTAGTGAAACATGGACTGTGGGAAAACCGGAACAGAAGAGAATCGAAACATTTGAGATGTGGTGCTATAGACGAATGTTGAAAATTAGGTGGACTGATAAGGTCAGGAATGAGGAGGTTCTAAGCAGAATCGGAAAGGAATATGTGGAAAACACTGATAAGGAGAAGGGACAGGATGATAGGACATCTGCTAAGACATGAGGGAATGACTTCCACGGTACTAGAGGGAGCTGTAGAGGGCAAAAACTGCAGAGGAAGACAGAGATTGGAATACGTCAAGCAAATAATTGAGGACGTAGGTTGCAAGTGCTACTCTGAGATGAAGAGGTTAGCACAGGAAAGGAATTCGTGGCGGGCCGCATCAAACTAGTCAGTAGACTGATAACGAAAAAAAAACAACCTAAGGACATCACACACACCAATGCCCAAGGCAGGATTCGAACCTGCGACCGTAGCAGCAGCGCGGCTCCGGACTGGAGAGCCTACAACCGCACGGCCACAGCGGCCGGCCCGAGGGCAGTGTGGAGGCTCTGAGCACTATGGGACTTAACATCTGAGGTCATCAGTCCCCTAGAACTTAGAATTACTTAAACCTAACTAACCCAAGGACATCACACACATCCATGCCCGAGGCAGGATTCGAACCTGCGACCGTAGCGGTCGCGCGGTTCGCGACTGAAGCGCCTAGAAGCGCTCGGCGACACGGGCCGGCATGGAGGGTAAGAATTGTAGAGGGAGACCAATTGGTGAATATATTAAAGAAGTAGATTGCTGTAGTTATTCGGAGATGAATTGGCTTGCATTGTACAAACTAGCGTGGAGTGCAGCATCCAACCCATTTTCGAACGAAAGAGCATAATGTCAGAGCAGTGAAAGGCTTGTTCAATGAGCGTATAATTCTGATCCATTTGTAACGGCTTTTTAGTTTCTCCCCGAATTTACACTTAACAGGAAACTCTAGAAAATTTAATTCAGCCTTATTTATGTGTTACTGACTCGCTGCAGGCAAATGATACATTTCAGTAAGAGGCAGTCTAATTTCAACCTGAAACGTCTTTAACGACTATGTGTGTACTTCCAAGAAAAACAAGAGAACGAATGTAGAAACTATTTAATGACCTGAAGTTTGGAAAATGGTCAAGCTGTGACAGTTAGATAAACTCATCACAAAGCCAGCTATTTATTGGAGCAATGCCCATAACACAGGTGAATGCACTAGTTAGTGCGATGATATACGAACTCTAGCACGATGGTCCGCAGCTCGTGGTCTCGCGGTCGCGTTCTCGATTCCCGAGCACGAGGTCCCGGGTTCGATTCCCGGCGGAGTCAGGGATTTTCACCTGCCTCGAGATGACTGGGAGTTCGTGTTGTCCTCATCATTTCATTATCATCCATGGAATTGGCGATATTGGGCTGAGCAAAGGTTGGGAATGTGTACGGGCGCTGATAACCTCGAAGTTGAGCGCCCCACAAACCAAACATCATCATCATCATCATCTAGTACGATGCTGATTACTACGTGAGGCTCTGTTACGGTTGTCAGTAAGGGGAATCCATCGTGCTTTGGTGGAAAATCCCATCGAAACTTTGGAACTAGCGCCCCGGTTCGATCACATTAGTTGACGTTCGGCGAATTGTCTATTCTGTACACGTTCTGTGAGGGGCACGATTGCGAAACTCGTTGAGTTACAGTTTGTAAATGCTTTGACAACTCCGAAGACCTCACGTAAAATCACAATGTACACTAACTAAAATCTGTGGTGTCACCGCCAGACACCACACTTCCTAGGTGGTAGCCTTTAAATCGGCTGCTGTCCGGTAGTAAACGTCAGACCCGCGTGTCGCCACTATCAGTGATTGCAGACCGAGCGCCGCCACACGGCAGGTCTAGAGAGACTTCCTAGCACTCGCCCCAGTTGTACAGCCGACTTTGCTAGCGATGGTTCACTGACTTCTACGCTCTCATTTGCCGAGACGATAGTTAGCATAGCCTTCAGCTACGTTATTTGCTACGACCTAGCAAGGCGCCAGTATTTAATATATTGATATTGTGAATCATGTACCATAAAGAGCGACGTTCTCCATGTATGGATTAAAGTTAAGTATTCCTCCAGCTACGTCCGTTTTTCTCAATTCTAATTCCCTTGTCATGTTCCAGACCTCACGCCAGCCTGCGTGAGCTAAAACGCGTGCATTTCGGCCTCCTTTAGTTACACGGGTTGGCTCTCCTGCCAACCACAACATTGGCGACGAGAGTAAAAGTGTTCTTATTTAAATTGCCCTGATTTACTTGTGTAATGGCTTCGCCACAATCTCCAGATGTGCTATCCGAATTTTATCGCTTACAGAATCAGCAGACGCAGGCCTTACTGGATGCCCTTGGACAGCTCGTCCAGGGTCAACGTGCGATGCAAAACGATGCGGCAGCAGCCGCTCCACCGCTAACGCAGCCACAACACGCTGTTGCATCCACTTTTCGACCTTTTGATGCTGCACTGGAAAGCTGGACAGAGTGGTCACGCCAATTTGGATTCCATCTCGCCGCCTACAGAATTCAAGGTAACGAGCGGCAGCCTTTTCTCCTTTCTCCTTTCGTCAGTCGGCGTGAATACGTACCGTGTGATAGTCAAATTATTTCCCCGACGCGACGTAGCAACTCTGTCCTAAGAAGAAATTTTGTCTGCATTAGATGCATATTTCAAAGAATCAGTCAATGTAGTTGCGAAAAGGTATACCTTCTTCCGTACAAAACGTACGGCAGGTCAGACTAATCGGGAATGGGTTGCCATCTTGCAAGGCCTTACTAGGGGTTGTGCTTTTGAGTGTCAATGTGGACTCCCTTATTCAGATACTATGGTACGTGATGCAATTGCACAGAACGTTTCTGATGTTCGTATAAGGGAACAGATTTTGAAACTAGTCAGTCCCTCCCTTCAACAAGTGATGTACATATTGGATCGCCAGGACACACTTGACTTTGCTCAGGAACCATTATGTACCTGGTTTTGGGGGCGTCTGGTGAGGTGCGTCGGCATCTCAATCAGCTGCGCCTCTGTCGTCGCACGGGATCTGCTGCTCGCCGTCTGCTTTCAGCGACGGTGCCGTCCGGTCAGCGCCCTGGGGACCCATCTACGAGCTCGCCTCAGCCCCAGGTGTTCCCGACGCTGCCTTCCATTTGGCCCCATGGCGACGCGCCGCCGCCACCGCCGCCTCTGCTGCCGCCGCCGCCGCTGCCGCCGCCGCCTGTTCTCTAGCCGGCGACGCCCGCAGTGGACGCGTCGCCGCAACCGCCCGGCGCCTCCCTGGGTCCCGCGCCGCCGATCGCTTCCCGTGACCAGTTGTCCTCCGACATGGAACTCTCGCCCGCTCCGGACCATATGTCGTCTTCGCCCGTCGGGTGCCCCGGCCCGATGGAGGTCGACCCTTCAGCCCCTCCTGTCTCTCTACGGGCGCATACACCGCATGTTGGCGTGCAGCCTGGAGCAGGTTTTCAGGCGTTTCCTAGCTCCCCGCGGTCCGAATGGCAGGGTGCGGGTGGCACAGCCTCGCCTGTTGTTAGGCTCCCCACCTCGTCGCATACGTCAACATGCGGTCCTCCCCATGGCAGGCGGAAGCTTTATGCCACAACTGTACGCCGATTTGCGGGGGAGGAATGTGGTGTCACCGCCAGACACCACACTTGCTAGGTGGTAGCCTTTAAATCGGCCACGGTCTGGTAGTATACGTCGGACCCGCGTGTCGCCACTATCAGTGATTGCAGACCGAGCGCCGCCACACGGCAGGTCTAGAGAGACTTCCTAGCACTCGCCCCAGTTGTACAGCCGACTTTGCTAGCGATGGTTCACTGACTTCTACGCTCTCATTTGCCGAGACGATAGTTAGCATAGCCTTCAGCTACGTTGTTTGCTACGACATAGCAAGGCGCCAGTATCCGTACTATTGATATTGTGAATCATGTACCATAAAGAGCGACGTTCTCCATGTATCGATTCAAGTTAAGTATTCCACCAGCTACGTCCGTTTTTCTCAATTCTAATTCCCTTGTCATGTTCCAGACCTCATGCTAGCCTGCGTGAGCTAAAACGCGTGCATTTCGGCCTCCTTTAGTTACACGGGTTGGCTCTCCTGCCAACCACAACAAAATCAGCTAGGACTGAGCATTTGGCTCCTAATAATGGAAATTAAAGGGAAATCTCAAGATACCAATATAACTCACTAACCACCAGCTCCAGACATAGTTACTAATAGAATACGCTACTGACTAACGTTACGTGGAACGTACCTAATATTGGATATTAGTTACAAAACCCAGCTACTTGCATTATATTGCGAAGTATGTGAGGTAATTGACGTTCCACAGGTCAAGAGGAAGTTTTGTAAACAAACCCATAGATCTCCTGTCTATCTTATCTCTAAGCATATTCAGCTCATCGTTTTTGCTGAGTAAGAATGCCTTCGGGCCATCTCGCTGATATCGCAGATAACTTCTCGTCTCGACGAAACTGTTCTGTATAAGTGTGGAACACTGAAACCTCAAAACGTGTGTTGATTAAACCGTGACAAACGCACAAAAGTGATGTTATTTATCTGCCACACAGCAAAACAAGCTGTAATAATGTGACACTGTTGCTCAATGACGTGACCGCGTGATAACGTAAATGATAAAAGTATACAGGGTGGTCAATTGATAGTGACCGGGCCAAATATCTCACGAAATAAGCATCAAACAAAAAATTACAAAGAACAAAACTAGTCTAGCTTGAAGGGGGAAACCAGATGGCGCTATGGTTGGCCCGCTAGATGACGCTGCCATAGGTCAAACGGATATCAACTGCGTTTTTTTTTAAAAATAGGAACCCCAATTATTATTACATATTCGTGTAGTACTTGAAGAAATATGAATGTTTTAGTTGGACCACTTTTTTCGCTTTGTGATAGATGACGCTGTAGTAGTCACATACATGTAAGTACGTTGTATCACGTAACACTCCCCCAGTGCGGACGGTACTTGCTTCGTGATACATTACCAGTGTTAAAATGGACCGTTTACCAATTGCGGAAAAGGTCGATATCGTGTTGATGTATGGCTATTGTGATCAAAATGCCCAACGGGCGTGTGCTATGTATGCTGCTCGGTATCCTGGACTACATCATCCAAGTGTCCGGACCGTTCGCCGGATAGTTATGTTATATAATGTTGGTTCAAATGGCTCTGAGCACTATGGGACTCAACTGCTGTGATCATCAGTCCCCTAGAACTTAGAACTACTTAAACCTAACTAACCTAAGGACATCACACACATCCATGCCCGAGGCAGGATTCGAACCTGCGACCGTAGCAGTCGCACGGTTCCGGACTGCGCGCCTAGAACCGCGAGACCACTGCGGCCGGCTGTTATATAAGGAAACAGGAAGTGTTCAGCCACATGTGAAACGTCAACCACGACCTGCAACAAATGGTGATGCCCAAGTAGGTGTTTTAGCTGCTGTCGCGGCTAACCCGCACATCAGTAGCAGACAAATTGCGCGAGAATCGGGAATCTCAAAAACGTCGGCGTTGAGAATGCTACATCAACATCGATTGCACCATATTTCTATGAGCCAGGAATTGCATGGCGATGACTTTGAACGTCGTGTACAGTTCTGCCACTGGGCACAAGAGAAATTACGGGACGATGACAGTTTTTTTGCACGCGTTCTATTTAGCGGCGAAGCGTCATTCACCAACAGCGGTAACGTAAACCGGCATAATATGCACTATTGGGCAACGGAAAATCCACGATGGCTGGGACAAGTGGAACATCAGCGACCTTGGCGGGTTAATGTATGGTGCGGCATTAAGAGAGGAAGGATAATTGGCCTCCATTTTATCGATGGCAATCTAAATGGTGCAATGTATGCTGATTTCCTACGTAATGTTCTACCGATGTTACTACAAGATGTTTCACTGCATGACAGAATGGCGATGTACTTCGAACATGATGGATGTCCGGCATATAGCCCACGTGCGGTTGAAGCGGTATTGAATAGCGGTTGAAGCGGTATTGAATAGCATATTTCATGGCAGGTGGATTGGTCGTCGAAGCACGTTCACCGGGTCTGACGTCCCCGGATTTCTTTCTGTGGGGAAAGTTGTAGGATATTTGCTATCGTGATCCACCGACAACGCCTGACAACATGCGTCAGCGCATTGTCAATACATGTGCGAACGTTACGGAAGGCAAACTACTAGCTGTTTAGAGGAATGTCGTTACACGTATTGCCAAATGTATTGAGGTGACGGACATCCTTTTGAGCATTTATTGCATTAATGTGGTATTTACAGGTAATCACGCTGTAACAGCATGCGTTCTCAGAAATGATAAGTTCACAAAGGTACATGTATCACATTGGAACATCCGAAATAAAATGTTCAAACGTACCTACGTTCTGTATTTTAATTTAAAAAACCTACCTGTTACCAACTGTTCGTCTAAAACTGTGAGCCATATGTTTGTGATTATTACAGCGCCATCTATCACAAAGCGAAAAAGTGGTTCAACTAAAACCTTCATATTTCTTTACGTACTACACGAATATATAATAAAAAATGGGCGTTCCTATTTAAAAAAAAACGCAGTTAATATCCGTTTGACCTATGGCAGCGCCATCTATCGGGCCAACCATAGCGCCATCTGTTTTCCTACTTCAAGCTAGACAAGTTTCGTTCTTTGTAGTTTTTTCGTTTGACGCTTCTTTCGTGAGATACTTGGCCCGGTCACGACCAATGGACCACCCTGTATAGTAGGGACACACAGATATGAAGCTGAAGCAAATGTTTAGAAGTCTACTTAATTTACGAAAGAAAATTGCTTTTGAAATAAAACGTTTCATATGGCATGACTTACATCAGCGGAAACGAAGCATGCAATAACACTTCATCTAACATGAAGTTTTCAACGCTGCAGTCCAGAACAAGAGACTCTTGATCACCTTACTATCTTACATAAATGTGTTATAGAGCTATTGGTCGGAGCAAGCGGAAAGCCGACCGGGCAGTTGTGGCATGATGCCTGGCATCTGGGACGATGACGTCATGTTGTAGCACAGACCTGTTTCAACCAGTCACATACGTCACGTTACGTAGAAATGTTACTTTAGAAGCACCACCGTCTATTGCACTAAAAAGAGAAGAGTAACTTCAGTATTTTCTTGTCAAACATCGTCACCGGCCTCTCGCATAAACCGGCTTGGTGAGGTCAGATAATAGCGTACACCCGAACCAGTTTTAGAACAGTTGTGCACACAAGCGACTATTATTCACCGACCCCTTCTCCCTCTTATCCCACGTACACTTCAACCTGTGTCAGTTTTCACTGCTAATTTTGATACGTGCTGTATACAAATTTGGCACTTGGACGTCGCTTTCAGCTTCGGGCCCCACGAGACCACTACCAATTGAAATACGTCCTGTGTACAAATCTTGCAGTCGCGGCACCTTAAACCGGCCCTGTCACCCCAATAGCGACCTTCCCAAGGAGCTATGCAGTGCGCACAAGATAGTTTTGTGTACACTGAGGTGATAAAAGTTATGTGACAGCTATATGCACGCATACAGATGGTGACTGTATCCTGTACACAACATATAAAAGGGCGGTGCATTGGCGGAACTATCACTTGTACTCAGGTGATTCATGTGAAAAGGTTTCCAAAGAAACGCGGAATAGTAGTTGGAGCCAGACGCATGGGATATTCCATTTCGGAAACTGTTACGGAATTCAGTATTCCGAAATTCATTGAGTGAAGAGTGTCCTGATAATATCAAATTTCAGGCGTTACCTTTCACAGCGACAACGCAATGACCGGAGTTTGCGTAGAGTTTCAGTGAAATAAAGTGAAAAAACCGCAGAAATCAGTGTGGAACGTACGACGAACGTACTCGTTTGGACAGTGCGGCGAAATTTGGCGTTAATGAGCTAAGGCAGTTGTCGACCGACACGAGTGCCTTTGCTAACAGCATGTCATCGGCTGTAGGACCTCCCATGTATTCGTGACCGTATAGGTTGGACCCAACACGACTGGAAAACCGTGACCTGGTCAAATGAGTCTCGGTTTCAGGTGGTAAGAGCTGATGGTAGGGTTCGTGTGTGGCGCAGCCTCCATGAAATCATGGACCCAAGTTGTCAACAAGGCACTGTGCAAGCTGGTGGTGGCCCTGTAATGGGGTAGGCTGTATTTGCATGGAATGGCCTGGGGCCTCTGGTCCAAAGGAACCGACCATTGACTGGAAATGGTCATTTTCCGCTACTTGGATACCATTTGCTGCCATTCCGATACAACGATGGAATTTTTACGGATGACAATGCACCCAGCCATCGAATCACAATTGTACGTGTTTAGTTTGAAAAACATTCTGGACACTTCGAGCGGATGTTTTGGCCACCCATATCGCCTGACTGAATCCCATCGAACATTTATGGGACGAAAAGAGGGGTCAATTCGTTCACAAAATCCTGCACCGGCAACACTTTCAAAATTATGGACGGCTACAGAAGCAGCGTGGCTCACTATTTCTGCAGAGGATTTCTAACGACTTGTTGATGCATGCCACGCCGAACTGCTGCACTACGCCGAGCAAAAGGTGGTGTGACACGACAGTAGGCGGTATCGCAACACTTCTGTTATCTCAGTGTACATCAGGCAATGGCGCCACAGCCGACAGTTTCGGCATCGCCTTTGATACCAAAATGCCAGCATTCGCCTGTTCCGCACGTGCCATGCCCCTGCAATATTCTTTCTTCCAGCAGTGCTAGTCTTGCGAGTTTCGCAACATAGCTTCTGTGAAGTTTGGGAGGCACGAGAGATGAGGTACTGGCGGACGTACAGCTGCAAGGACACGTCGTGAGTCGTGCTTGGGTAGGTCAGTCGGTAGGGCACTTGCCCGCAAATAGCGAAGGTGCCGAGTTCGAGTCTCCGTCCGGCACACAGTTGTCATCTGCCACGTTGTTTCAAATTAGTTCGTTTCGCTTGTGTAGCTTTTCCATATACATGTCTTCCATCTTTCAGAGTTCCTTTCTTTAATTAGGATTTCTACTAGGCCTTGCTTTTTGCCTATTTGATACTGTCCTGAATTCACTATTTCATATTTCAGAGCAATGCATTCGTCTTCTGTTATATTCCGTTCCCCTACTACAGTCTATCGTTGCCTAATGCTCCCTCGGAAACTCTCGACGTCCTCTGGTTCTTTCAATTTATACAACTTCTATGTCCTTCAATTCTCACCTTTCTACAATTTTTTTCCAATTTTAATATGTCGTTTATAACCAATAATTTATGACCAGAGACTACACATGCTTCTGCCGGCCAGAGTGGCCGAGCGGTTCTAGGTGCTACAGTCTGGAATCGCGCGACCGCTACGGTCTCAGGCATGGATGTGTGCCTCGGGCATGGATGTGTGTGATGTCCTTGGGTTAGTTAGGTTTAAGTAATTCTAAGTTCTAGGGGACTGACGACCACAGCAGTTAAGTCCCATAGTGCTCAGAGCCATTTGAACCATCTACACCTGCTTCTGGAAATGTTTTGTAGTTTAAATTCTGATTTCGAAATCTCTATAGTACCATTACATAATCTATCAAAAACCCTTCGTTGTCTTCAAATCTCTTCCACGTATAAAACCTTCTTTCACGATTCTTAAACCAACTATGAACAATTATTAAAACGTGTTTTGTACAAAATACTACGAGTCGGCTTCCCCTTCATTAATTCCTCCCAATCTACCTTCTCTCATTATTTTTCTTTCCCATACTTTTCCTAATATCGAAATCCAGTCTCTCATATTAATTAAATTTTTGGCTCTGTTAGCTATCTGAATGATCTCTTTTATCTCATTATACAACGTCTTCATACTCTGCGGCGCTCATAGGTGTATAAAACTGTATGACTGTGGTGGGTGTTGGCTTTATGTCTACCGTGGCTAAGATAGTGCTTTCACTATGCCGGTCACAGTAGCTTACCCGCATTCCTATTCTCGTATTAGTGTCAGCTCCCGTCCCTTGTTGCACTGCAACGTGTAATGATTTACGCAGATTTTGTTGCGGGTTCCTTGCGTTTGATTATTAGTTACTAATTTCTACATTCCCGTTGTTAACACATTCGGTGGAAAATGAAACCTCCCTGCCGTGTAGAAGCACTGCGTTGCCACTCATTTAAAAGGTGCGCTGTTGAAGGACCGATATAACGCCTACAGGAGCTCTTTGTGATGTAATTGGGTAGAAAGTTGGGACTTGCCTGGTGGCGCTTCAGTTTCCTGGCAGAATACTGTTTGATTTTGTGCTGATGACCGTGTACTCGCCTTACCAGAATTCCTGTTCTTCCCGCCACAACACATTACCAATTTCCACTATATCTATCTTCAACCGTTTCCCTTATAAAATTCTTATATACCTACTCGATTAAGGGATTATTGCTGTACCAGCAGGAATCTAGGTACTCCTACATTCGATACCCAGACCCGATGAATGCGTTTTGCTCTTCGTAATGAGGACATCCTGCTGCATAGCGGCGGCCAGGGGATCGGAATGGGGGCCTACCTCTGTAATATATTATCCACGAGAATTCCATTATCACTAAGCTACACGGTAGACCTGAATGCCCTCGGGAGAAATAACGGCTGTAGAGTCCCACTGCTTTCTGTCGTTAGAAGTATCAACACGGCAAGGTCATGCTGGGTAATGTTTACAAGGCCAGATCGTTGAATCATCAAGACAGTTGCCTTTCAGCCACTGAGAAGACTGCTGCCCCTCTTCAGTAACTACAAGTTGGTCTGGCCTGTTGTCATTGCACCTACGATACGGCTAATTGAATCGCTGAGGCGCGCAAGCAATTCCACCTAGGCATGGTACTTGGCTGGGAAAAGTGTTACACATGTGAATGCGACCAATAGCTTACCCACGATTTTACATTAGGGGAAGGGGGTGAATGGAAAAATAGATTTTTGTGATTTTAGAAACAACGGTTCTGGATACACTTGCTGCTAGTCAGTATCCTTCCGCCATTCTTCAAGCCGAGGCTGAATTTGTAACACTGCCACAACACTTTATACACATACAAATGATACATTTTTTATTTGATTGA
The DNA here is from genome assembly GCF_023897955.1 of Schistocerca gregaria. Classification (NCBI taxonomy): domain Eukaryota; kingdom Metazoa; phylum Arthropoda; class Insecta; order Orthoptera; family Acrididae; genus Schistocerca; species Schistocerca gregaria. The sequence continues at coordinate 633,734,400 of NC_064920.1, read as the reverse complement.
TGTCTTTAAAATAAATCTGTAAAGGTTTATTTTGTGTTATTTTTTTAAATTTAGTTATGTTTTTCGTTTGATTTTTGTAACTATTATTGTAATTTTACTGAATCGAGCATAGGCTTTACAAACAATATTTATAATGTAATGTTTCATAAGGAAAACACTTTGTGTGTGGTCGTGAAAGAATAAAAAGGTAGCGAGCATGAAATTTCCTCCACAACTCACACTCTCCGTATGTCCCTAATCTGACGGTGAAAAGGGTAGCCTCTGTAACAGTACAAACAGCGTCGTGACCGTCGGGCTGTAAAACTTATATCATAAACGGTTAACCTGTAAAGCCTCACAGTGATATGTCTGTGAACGTTGCTACGGGTTACTGGAAAGGAGTCTTTCATTTAAAGCAAAACTTCAGATAAAAGTGCTTGTATATTTGTGTCGCAAGAAGAAGACACACTCAGCTTCATGGTATATTACAAGGTATTGCACTATAAAGAACAACTGGTTCATGTGCAATAAAAGCACCCCGTGGAAGTTGCCGATATAAAAACGTTGGGTTGTAATTGTGATGAACCCATACTGCACTCGAGGTAACCTATGTGCAAAGTACGAAATATACTTGTAAAAAGCATGGATCAGTGTTAAACAGTTAATTCTAAACTGTTCTGTAATCTTTCGTTAATCTATGTCGCATTACCTGGGATAGTTTCCTGCTATGTATCCTCAATAATGAAATGTACAAACTCAAAGTTATTTGGAATACTTATTGAAGTGCCATATTTAGTTTTAGCAACATTATAAAACAGATCAAAAGAATTTGTACTTTCCAATAGTAAAAACCAAATTAGACATTTTTATTTCCTTAGTGATTCTAAACGAGTAATTTATTTACAAATTATATGAAGAATAATGAACATGTCACGTTAATTTCGTACATTATTCTGAAATCAGACGTAGTTTTATAGTTGTGATACAAAGTCTGTACTCATGAGTGTGTCTATGCTGTATTTCTAACTGTTATTTACTGTATAAAAGCGCAGTACTGAAACTATATGGCAATAAATACACACATCAAGAAAAGTTTTGCATCACCCCGGTTCCCAGAACTCCTGAAGACAGAAGTTGACTGTGGATGTTGTATCCAGACACAGTCTCTTTGACTGTACAGAGATGCCACTAAACCCGTCCAAAGATGTAAACAACCATGCATGAGCTGCAACTATTAGACGAAGGGGGTCCGACAGCCAATCAGTTCCAGTCATTCCACCGGGAAGAAGGTTCGCACACGATCATGAAAACATCAGCCCCCCATGAAATTTCCTCCACAACTCACCAAGTCTGAAGGTGAAGCGCCCCAGTAGCGCTAGAACTTCATCTATGCCGAGGTGTAAGCCTCTCCATGTGCGCACCTGACTGCCTACACGGTCAATACCGCGGCTCGCCTTGTTACTTTGTGCCAGGAAGGGCTCTCAACAAGGGAAGTGTCCAGGCGTCTCTGAGTGAACCAAAGCGATGTTGTTCGGATTTGGAGGAGATACAGAGAGGCAGGACTGTCGATGATATGTCTCTCTCAGGCAGGACAAGGGCTACTATTGCAGTGGTTAAACGCTACCTACGGATTATGTCTCGGAGGAACCCTTATAGCAACGTCACCATGTTGAGTAATGTTTTTTGGGCAGCCACAGGACGTCGTGTTACGACTCAAACTGTGCGCAATACGCTGCATGATGCGCAAGTTAACCCACGACGTCCGTGGCGAGGTCCATCTTTGCAGCCGCGACACCATCTAGCGCGGTACAGAAGGGCCCCATCAACATGCCGAATGGACCGCTCAGGATTGGCATCACGTTCTCTTCAACGATGAGTGTCACATATGCCTTCAATCAGACAATCGTCGGAGACTTGTTTGGTGGCAACCTGGTTAGGCCGAACGCCTTATACACACAGTCCAGTGAGCGCAGCAAGGTGGAGGTTCCCTGCTGTTTCGGGGTGGCATTACGTGCGGCCGATGTACGCCGCTGGTGGTCATGGAAGGCGGCGTAACGGCTGTACGATACGTGAATGCCATCCTTCGACCGATAGTGCAGCCATATCGGCAGCACACTGGCGAGGCATTCTTCTTCGTGGACGACTATTCGCGTCCCCATCGTGTGCATCTTGTGAATGACTTCCTTCAGGATAACGACATCGCTCGACTAGAGTGGCCACATGTTCTCCAGACATGAACACTATCGAACATGGTTCAGAATGGTTCAAATGACTCTGAGCACTATGCGACTTAACTTCTGAGGTCATTAGTCGCCTAGAACTTCGAACTAATTAAACCTAACCTAAGGACATCACACACATCCATGCCCGAGGCAGCATTCGAACCTACGACCGTAGCGGTCACGCGGTTCCAGACTGAAGCGTAAATGCGCCGGCCGGTGTGGCCGTGCGGTTCTAAGCGCTTCAGTTTGGAACCGCGTGACTGCTACGGTCGCAGGTTCGAATTCTGTCTCGGGCATGGATGTGTGTGATGTCCTTAGGTTAGTTAGGTTTAATTAGTTCTAAGTTCTAGGCGACTAATGACCTCAGAAGTGAAGTCGCATAGTGCTCAGAGCCATTTGAACGTAAATGCAGACTCTAGCCAAGCCTGCATGTTCCCCTGTTATAGGTGGCCAGGAACGGTACCCGTGCGAAGTCCCCAGTACACTGCAAGTGTCAGTCGTGGTCAGAAGAGTGTTATGAGTAGTCGTGGGTGCACTATGTCTGAGATAAGTGAATTACAACGTCGGCATATTGGTGGGTGCCTCCGTAACCAAGATAGCCGAAGTGTTAGGTGAATGAAGAGGCACCACATCGGAGATTTATACCGCATACAGGGAAAGCGGAAAAACATGTCCCGGTAAGACACAACGCGGACCAAAGTGTGTTGAGCGATCGAGACAGACGGTCGTCGAAGACAATTGTGACGCAAAATACGAGAACGACAGGTGCAAAGGTCACTCCAGAACAATGTCGCATTTGCGAACCCTATCTGAATCAAAACACGAAAGGGAGCCCCAGAAGCGGGAATTTCAGGGTGAGCTAGCTTTTAGTTATTATTGGCTTTCAGGAAGGGCCCATACAGCCATGTCAATTATGACGCTACGCAGCTAAGGGCAACACAACATCCAGTTCCCGAGTGGAGAAAATATCCGACCCTGCCGGGAATCCAACCCGGACCACTTCACTTTTCACTCCTCAGTGCTGCCCGCGCAGCTACCGACGCGGACGGGTATTAATTCCAAAACTACTCACTTGTGGTGCGAAAGCCCCTAACAGGAAAATGTGGTACCGACGCCATAAAACCTAGACTTTGGAGCAATGGCAGGAAACTATTTCTTCGCATGAGTCTTTGTTTCACACCGTTTCCAACTCCTGGCCGAGTTTACGTCCCTAGAGTGAAACGTAGCGGGGGGTTCGGTGATGAATCTGGTAGCCATTACGTAATATTTCATGGCCACTATGGTCATTACGCAAGGCCGCATTACTGCCAAGGATTATGTGACCATTTTGGCTGATCAGGTCCATCCCACGGTACAATGTTTCTTCCCGAATGGTGACGCGGTGTTCCAAGAAGGAAGAGCCCCTGTTCACACAGCTCGCATCGTCCGGGACTGGTCTTGTGAGCACTGAGGTGAATTCTCGCAACTCTCCTGGCCTCTATAGTTACCAGAACTCAATATTATTGACCTTGTGATGTCTACTTTGGAGAGAAGAGGAGTGATCTCTGTCCACCTCCATCACTGTTACCTCAGCTTGCCACTATTTTACAGAAAGATTGGTATAAGATTTTTCTGAAAACCATACAGCATCTCTATTTATCCATTCCGAGATGACTGGTAGCTATTTTTAATGCCAACGGTTGTCCTACACCGTACTACGCATGGTGGTATTTTGTTAGTAATTTTCTAACAACAATATAATATATGCAAAGTTGAGTACCGGATTAGAAATTGATGCATATGACTGTGTGGTGGAACAGGTTTCGAGTTTGGTTTGCAAAGATTATTTCTTGCGCCGTCTCCTCCCCTGCCTCCCCCCACCGGTTACGCCAATGAATTCGGCAAAGGCGAGATGTCAACATCAGGACGAACAGCAACAGGGACGAGAAAGACAGCGACAATGGTAGTGAGTACAACTACCCTAAACGACAGGAGACGAAACGGATATACACAGTGTACCACATACATGCAGCGAATTTTATTGTAAGTTAATGGAACAGTACTACTTATTTTGTTAGTAAAATTAGTTCTTCCCCTTTGTAGCTGTAGTAATATTGTTCGTTATACATACATTAACACCCAAAACAGCCCATTTTCATATATGTAAATGGCATACAAAGATGATTGCATACTTTTATTCAGTTGTGTTCAAATGGCTCTGAGCACTATGGGACTCGACTGCTGTGGTCATTAGTCCCCTAGAACTTAGAACTACTTAAACCCAACTAACCTAAGGACATCACACACATCCATGCCCGAGGCAGGATTCGAACCTGCGACCGTAGCAGTCGCACGGTTCCGGACTGCGCGCCTAGAACCGCGAGACCACCGCGGCCGGCTCAGTTGTGTCCCAAGACTTAATCTTATGGTGAATTTCAACTAAGATGAAAATATCCGGATATGTGCGGTTAGGACTCGAGCACCGAGGGTTCCGTACAAACATAATTATGTATGTAGATAGTTCATGCAACCCGGGGATCGAGAATCTCGACGGTTTTCGCCTCTTATCGATTTAGATACTGGCAAGCTACCGGTCCCGATATTCCAGGATTTTCGAAATGCTTTTATTTTAAATTTTAAGTGTGTAGTGCTACTGTAATTTTTCATTTCTTTTATTAATTTGTAGTTATATTAACATGCTGCGCTAACAGGCAACTGTATTTATTTCATATTTTGATACTCGAAAACTCACTCATGACCTGTAGGGTATATCCCGTTTACCCAGAATCATGAAATTTGGCAAAAGCAGGACTTCATATTGCAAGTGAAGGAAAAAAAATCTGAAAATGGTTGATTATACCTCCACGGGAGCAAGGACCTTAGAATGTGATACTACATACAGTACGGCTCCTGAGAAAGACGGAACGAAGGCAGACAACAAAGTAATCATACCAGCACATCAAATGAATTCGCAAATTGCGAATAAGGACTACCATCAGCTGTAGAACGGAATGGCGACAGTGAAAATTTGTGCCGGAGCAGGGCTCGAAGCCGGATTTCCCGCTTATCGCGAGCGGCCGCCTTTCCATTTGGCGATCCGTACACTTCTCACGGCCAGACCCAAACTTCCACATGTCGTCAAACCATGCTTCTACGACCTGAACTCGTACATTCATTATGTATATTCCCATAAGATCAGACGTTGTACTCCAAAGTCGCTTGCCGGTATCTGTAGATAAATACGATATTGCAGTGCCTGAGTTATTCTGATTACAATGCAAAGTTCCTTTGGACGGCATGCATGTACTTATCAGAATAACACAGGCACTGCAATACCGTGATCATATAAGGGTTCCGTTTTTACTGATTGAGCCACGGTACCCTCTAACACTATTTATTCCACCGACGTGTCCATTAGAATTAGTGTGTAAGCTTCGTAACTTGCAGAAGCCTTCTCAGGGTCCTAGCGGTTCTTAAACTTGCATGCGAACATATACTCCCTACACTACAAACAGAAATACTCCCAGTACTGAGTGTACCTCACACTCTATGGATCAAAATGTTTTCATACTGGGTGTTACAGAATGACGTTTTAAAATTATGGGTAGTTGTAAACCATTTAACTTCATTGTTTTAATATAACGAACCTATGGCCGGAAACGGCTTTCTCCAGCCACGACAGGGCTGTTAAAAAATCCACGCACTACCTTTGCGAGAAGCTACCAAGTGAGATTCTCAGTAAAAACTAGGGCTGGAATTCTTGGAGATCATCTTATTGGACCTCACATTTTTCCAGATCGTTTGAATGGCGCGTGATATTTGAACATTCTGGACAATGCGTTGTCTGAGTTTCTGATTGGCTTTTCCTTGCAACTGCGAGCTAGTTCGTGTGCTCAGAACGGTGGTGCTCCAGCGCACTTTGATCGTTGGGCCAGGGCCTATCTGGCAGACAACTTCAGGCATAGAGTAATTATTGGAAGGGGATGCCCGGTTCCTCGGCGTGTGTGTTCCCCTGACCACAGCACTCTTGGCTATTTCCTCTGGCGTTATGTAAGGGCCCTTGTGTACTCAACACCAGTAGGAACAGTACCTGAGCATATTGATCGCATCCTTACAGCGTTTGATACCATCAGAGGGGAGCGTGGAATCTCACAGATAATCAGACAAAACATGATTCGATGTTGAACATTATTACAGCATTTGATTGTACTCTACCGTCAGTAATCGTTTTCCGAACTACAGTATTCAGGTGTTTCATTTAGATTACCAATTGCGTAGAAAGTGCGTAGTGCTATAGAACCTTTATTTCACATTTCCGGCTATAGATCTCTTATACCAAAATGTTCAAAATTTTGTCCTCTTCAATCTCCTAAATGTATAAAACGTCATTATCCACTATCCTGTATACCCTGCTGCGGAAGTCTGTAACCTGTTACCAGTGTACCGCAGGCAGGAAACTGCAAATGCCCTAACATTTAAAAACAAAGTAAAGACTTGTCTAACTATCCATTATTTCTACAACTTACGAGGAAGCTGGGGCATAATCTTTGGTTGTTTTATGTTACTGGTTCGTGTTCTCTCAGGTAAATAAAATTAAAAATATATATTTATGACGAAACACAGAGTTCTGTGCACTGTAACAGATTGAAAATGAAACAACAAACGACGGGCTGCATCCAGCAAGCAATCCACTTGAAGATGAGAGAAACTCTGGAAACGCGCCGTGAGATGAAATTAAAAGGGTGACTGAGGAAGATAATTGTTTTACATGGACTTTTATTAAATGCTGGAGCTAAATATTTAAGCAAATTCCGCGTAACTGTTGATTTTTGTACTAGACAGATCCTGAATTTGCCGTTACGCAGACAGGCGACAGTGTAAAGAAACATAATTTGTTTGAAGTAATAGATGAAAACAGCAACTGAGTATTATACGAAGAGCCTCAGTGGAGAGGCTTGTTTCAAATGATATCGGCAACTACCACTGCAGAGCACACGGGTTCATAGAGTTTGGGCCGTGGGCAATAGAAAAGTGTTGTGCGTTCGGATGAATCATGTTTCGTGTTAACGAGGCCGACAACAGTGTGCAGATATGCCGTCATCAGGTGAATGGCTGCTCGGAGCATGTACTGCCCAACTATGGGGGACATTCACCTAGCCTTCTGCAAAATGAGACCTGCCATAGTAACCGAAGACACCAAGGGCTGCGGACTTCGTGAACATTACTGCAGACCACCTGTACCTCTTAATGCTTGATGTCTTCTCCGATGGCGATGGAATCTTCCACCAGAATAACTGTCCATCTCACAAGACCAGAATCGCGCTACATTGTTCTTGGTAGCACTAAAGAGAACTCCAGTTGATGTCTCCGCCACGAGATTCGGCTGACCTGAACCCAACGGAAAACATGTGGGACGCTATTGGACATAAGCTCTGCACCCGCAAGCCCCCGGCCCCGTTATTAATGGAAACTGCGCGACCTGTGCGTTGACATCAGGTGCCGCGCACCTCCGGGAACCTAGCGATGACTTGTCGAATCCACGCCACCTGGACTCACAGCTGCATTGCGATCGAGAGTGGACGAGTGCGCTGTTAAGCAATCGGTCATAACCGTTGTTGTTGTGGTCTTCAGTCCTGAGACTGGTTTGATGCAGCTCTCCATGCTACTCTATCCTGTGCAAGCTTCTTCATCTCCCAGTACCTACTGCAACCTACATCCTTCTGAATCTGCTTAGTGTACTCATCTCTCGGTCTCCCTCTACGATTTTTACCCTCCACACTGCCCTCCAATGCTAAATTTGTGAACCCTTGATGCCTCAAAACATCTCCTACCAACCGATCCCTTCTTCTAGTCAAGTTGTGCCACAAACTTCTCTTCTCCCCAATCCTATTCAATACCTCCTCATTAGTTACGTGATCTATCCACCTTATCTTCAGTATTCTTCTGTAGCACCACATTTCGAAAGCTTCTATTCTCTTCTTGTCCAAACTAGTTATCGTCCATGTTTCACTTCCATACATGGCTACACTCCAAACAAATATTTTCAGAAATGACTTCCTGACACTTAAATCTATATTCGATGTTAACAAATTTCTCTTCTTCAGAAACGCTTTCCTTGCCATTGCCAGTCTACATTTTATATCCTCTCTACTTCGACCATCATCAGTTATTTTACTTCCTAAATAGCAAAACTCCTTTACTACTTTAAGTGTCTCATTTCCTAATCTGATTCCCTCAGCATCACCCGATTTAATTGGACTACATTCCATTATCCTCGTTTTGCTTTTGCTGATGTTCATCTTATATCCTCCTTTCAAGACACTGTCCATTCCGTTCAACTGCTCTTCCAAGTCCTTTGCCGTCTCTGACAGAATTACGATGTCATCGGCGAACCTCAAAGTTTTTACTTCGTCTCCATGAATTTTAATACCTACTCCAAATTTTTCTTTTGTTTCCTTTACTGCTTGCTCAATATACAGATTGAATAACATCGGGGAGAGGCTACAACCCTGTCTCACTCCTTTCCCAACCACTGCTTCCCTTTCATGCCCCTTGACTCTTATGACTGCCATCTGGTTTCTGTACAAATTGTAAATAGCCTTTCGCTCCCTGTATTTTATCCCCGCCACCTTTAGAATTTGAAAAAGAGTATTCCAGTCAACATTGTCAAAAGCTTTCTCTAAGTCTACAAATGCTAGAAACGTAGGTTTGCCTTTTCTTAATCTTTCTTCTAAGATAAGTCGTAAGAATCCAAACTGATCCTCCCCGAGGTCCGCATCTACCAGTTTTTCCATTCGTCTGTAAAGAATTCGCGTTAGTATTTTGCAGCTGTGACTTATTAAACTGATAGTTCGGTAATTTTCACATCTGTCAGCACCTGCTTTCTTTGGGATTGGAATTATTATATTCTTCTTGAAGTCTGAGGGTATTTCGCCTGTCTCATACATCTTGCTCACCAGCTGGTAGAGTTTTGTCATGACTGGCTCTCCCAAGGCCGTCAGTAGTTCTAATAGAATGTTGTCTACTCCGGGGGCCTTGTTTCGACTCAGGTCTTTCAGTGCTCTGTCAAACTCTTCACGCAGTATCGTATCACCCATTTCGTCTTCATCTACATCCTCTTCCATTTCCATAATATTGTCCTCAAGTACATCACCCTTGTATAAACCTTCTATATACTCCTTCCACCTTTCTGCCTTCCGTATAATGGAGATATTCACGGCCGGCGTTGGGGTCCTTGGTGACTTTTGTTTCATGGTCATTAAGTCGAGATCTATGAAATATTTCTGAACTTAATGTCTCCTTTCCTAATCCTGGAGACATCGTCGCGGACTATGAAGACTCAGATAATTATTTCGAACTTAAACAAAAGTACATACACTGAGCCGGCCGGGGTGAGAGAGCGGTTCTAGGCGCTACAGTCTGGAACCTCGCGACCGCTACGGTCGCAGGTTCGAATCCTGCCTCGGGCCTGGATGTGTGTGATGTCCTTAGGTTAGTTAGGTTTAAGTAGTTCTAAGATCTAGGGGACTGATGACCTCAGAAGTTAAGTCCCATAGTGCTCAGTGCCATTTTAACCATTTTTTAAATATACATTGAGGTGACAAAAGCCATGGGATACCGTCTAATATCTTGTCTGACCCTCTGCTCGGCGTAGTGCAGCAACTCGCCGTGCCGTGAACTCAACAGGTCGTTGGAAGTCCCCTACAGAAATATTGAGCCATGTTGCCTCTATAGCCGGACGCAATTAGGAATATGTTGCCAGTGCAGGATTTTGTGCGCGAATTGCTCTCAATAATGTCCCTAAATGTTCGCTGGAATTCATGTCGGGCGATCTGGATAACCAATCATGCAATCGCATTGTTCGGAACGGTCTTCAAGCCAATCGAGAACAGTTATGCTCCGGCGACATAGTACATCGCTTTTTGGGAGACGAAGTCCATGAATGGCTGCAATAGGTCTCCAAGTTGCCGAGGAGAACCATTTCTAGTCAATTATGGGTTGAGTTGGACCAGAGGACCCAGTCCCTTCCATGTAAAATACTACCTACACCGTTATTGAGCCATCATTAGCTTGCACAGTGCCTTGTTGACAACTCTGGTCCATTGTTTCGTGGGATCTGCACAACACTCCCAACACTATCAACGGATCTCACCAACTGACCACGCCACGGTTTCCCAGTCGTCTAGGATCCAGCCGTTATAGTCACGAGTCCAGGAGATTCGCTGCAGGCAATGTCGTGCCGTTAGCACAGGCACTCGAGTCGGTGGTCTGCTGCCACAGACCATTACCGCCAAATTTCGCCGCACTGTCCTAACGTCGTTCGTCCCACTGTGATTTCTGCGGTTATTACCCGCAATGCTGCTTGTCTGTTAGCACTGACAACTCCACGCAAACACCGCTGCTCTCGATCGTTAAGCAAAGGCCGTCGGCCACTGCGTTGTCCGTGGTGAGAGGTAATGCCTGAAATTCAGTGTTCTCTGCACACTCTTGACACCGTGCATCTCTGAATATTTAATTCCCTAACGATTTCCGAGATAAAATGTCCCATGCCTCTAGCTCCAACTGCCCTTTCGCGTTCAAAGTCTGTCAAAACTCGCCATGCGGCCACAATCACGTTGGAAGCCTTTTCGTATGAATCAATTGAGTACAAATGACAGCTCCGCCAATGCATTGTCCTTTTATAGCTTGTGTAACTATACTGCCGCCATCTATATATGACATTCGTCACCTCAGTGTATGCATGGAGTTAAACATTTGGGGCCGCTCATGTTGTTTAAGTTTGAAAGTGCCGCGTTTGAAAGTGCCCTCTCAGTCTTTATAGCAAATGATGATGTCTCCAGCAATAGGAAACTAAACATTAGGCTCTGAAATATGCCATAGACCACAGTGTAACACCTATAAAACCACCAATGCGCTAGTAGCGCAAAAAGCTAAACATTTTTTAATAAAATCTTCTGCTAGTGAAGATCGCAAATGAATAACATTAAAGGATGACTAGTTTCAGCTTATTATACAACCATCTTCAGGTCGCTTATAAAAACAGGTGTTGTGTCTACTCGTAAAATGAGGCTAAGACAACATCTGCACGGCAGTGGACGCTATCTCAATAAAGTAATGATATCTACAACTGAGAAAAGATTCATCTTAACAATCGGCACTGATATACAATATTCTACATATGGTATCTGTACACCAATATTGCACATTGTATGCAAAATATTTTATATCAATGCGAACTCTTCAAATGGGTCCGGAACAACTAATATTTTATCTCAATAGTATACGCCATTATTTTATTTGGACACATGTTAAATGACTGCGCACTGTGATGTAGATGCGTCTGAGCCTCGTTTAGCAAGCAGACGCTACACTAGTCCTTTCATGTTATTCATTTGAAGTCCTGATTACAAAATTTAATTTAAAAAATTAACTTCATGTAAAACTTTTAGATAGCTTGTTTCAATTCTAGCTACGTGAGGAATTAACAGTGACGATAATGATTTGGCTCTGCGCACATAAAGTAATCTAGAAGCAATTGCAATTATCCGTTTGAGTAAATTAGCGCTAGTCGTAGCTTGTTGTTGGTATACTTTGCAGGGAGAGCCAGGAGCGGTAGCTTCTGACTGCTACTACGTTATGTAACTTGACTCGTCCCACACCTTTAAAGGTTCACCTTTATAGCGGGATTTAAGGAACACGGTTTGTCTAATGAACAGATATATTGCTGTGTGGTCATTTAGCCGAAGGCCATTACAAACAGGGAAAAATTTCGTAATCCGTAAAAACACCATTCATTTACGGGAGCTCCATAGCACAAGAAAGTGCAAACCAGACGTTTGCTGTGAGACATTTCAGTACTACTAACAGCAGCGCCAATTGAAAGAATTAGCTCCCTCGACTGACCTATTGGTCTACCACAATTTTATTGCAACTGGGCCAAGCGTGGGTTATCACGGTTTCATAATACTAACACGAATTCTATATAGAAGAGTGGAAAAAACTATAAGAAGCCGACCTTCCGGAAGATCAGTTTGAATTCCAGAGAAATGTAGGAACACGCGAGGCCATACTGATGCTATGACTTACTGTAGAAGATAGGTTCAGAAAAGGCAAACCTAAGCTCATAGCATTTCTAGACTCAGAGGAAGCATTTGACAATGTTGACTGGAATACCCTCTTTGAAGGTCTCAAGGTAGCAAGAGTAAAATACATGGAGCGAACGGCTATTTACAAGTTGTACAGAAACCAGATGGCAGTTACAAGAGTCGAGGGGCATGAACGGGTTGCAGTTATTGAGAAAGAAAGGTTGTAGCCTATCCCCGATGTTATTTAACCTGTACATTGAACAAGCGATAAAGAAAACCAAAGAAAAATTTGGAGTGGGAATTCAAGTTCAGGGAGAAGATATACAAACTTTGAAGTTTGCCGTTGACTTTGTAATTCTATCAGAGATAGCAAAGAACTTGGAGGATCAGTTGAACGGAATGGACAGTGTCTTGAAAGGAGGATACAAGTTGAACATCAACAAAAGCAAAAAATGGATAATGGAATGTAGTTGAATTAAATAAGGTGATGCTAAAGGAATCAGATCAGGAAACGGGGCACTTAAAGTAGTAGATGACGTTTGCTATTTGCACAGCAAAATAATTCATGATGGCCGAAGCAGAAATCGTATAAAATGTACATTGGCAATGGCAAGAAAAGCATTTCTGAAGAAGAGAAATTTGTTAACATCGAAAATAGATTTATGCATTAGGAAGTTCTTTCTGAAGTTATTTGTGTGGAGTGTACCCATGTATGGAAGTGAAACATGATCGACAAACAGTTTAAGCAAGAAGAGGATAAAAGCCTTTGAAATGTGGTGCTACAGAAAAATCTTGAAGATTAAATGGGTAGATCACCTAACTTTAGAATTGGGGAGACATGAAATTTGTGGCACAACTTGACCAAAACAAGGGATCGGTTGTTAGGACATATTCTGGGACATGAAGGGGTCACCAGTTTAGTACTGGTGGGAAGCGTGGAGGATAAAAATCGTAGAGGGAGACCAAGAGATGAATACAATAAGCAGAGTCAGAAGAATGCTGGTTGAGGTAATTATTCGGGGATAAAGTGGCTGCCAAAGGTTAGAGTACAATGGGGAACTGCATCGAAACAGTGCTTGGATAGAAGATCACAACAAAGACATTTCATGAGGACACACTGAACTACTTGATGTAAACAATGATAAGCCAAAACATTATGACCACTGCCCATCGTGAGTTGAATGCCGCGTGGTGGGTTTGCGGACACGTGGTGCGGAAACAAAAGTGTGTAAGCGGAGCAGACACGGACGGGGTCACACTAACGAAGATACGAGCTGCAAATCTGGAAATTCATTGGGATATGCGACTCTGACAAAATGCAGATTTTATTACGCGCATTCTGTTGAAAAATGGTTCAAATGGCTCTAATCACTATGGTACTTAACATCTGAGGTCATCAGTTCCCTAGAATTAGAAATACTTAAACCTAACTAACCTAAGGACATCACACACATCCATGTCCAAGGCAGGATTCGAACCTGCGACTGTATCAGGCGCGTGATTCCGGACAGAAGCGCCTATAACCGCTCGGCCACAACAGTCGGCCGCACATTCTGTGAACCAGTATCTTGAAAATGGCGAAGCTGGTCGAATGTTCACGTGCTACTGTCGTGAGCATCTATGGAGAGTGGCAGGAGGTCAGTGAAACTAACAGTAGGCGCTAAATGGTTGGACGTCCACGACTCTTCACAGAACGTACCGTTCGGAGGCTTGTCTGCTCTTTGAAGTAGGACAGGTGGCATCTATGCCGAAGGACCACAATGCTGGTGCACACACAAGTGTTTTGGAGCTCAACGTTCATCGTACATTGAACATAGAGTTTCGCAACAGACAAGCTCAATTTGTTCACAAGTTGTCCCGAAGACATCTTCAATTACACTTGGGCAGTGGGCAAGTGATCATCGAGACTCGAGGACCGATCAGTGGAAATGTGTCGGCTCTTCAGGTAAATCACATTTTTGCCACACTATGTCGATGGTCGTCTCCACAAACGCGGTCATCTAAGTGAACGGTGTTTCGAAACGTACAGCTCACCACGGACACGTGCTGGTGGGAGTTGTAGTTCTATGCTACTGGAGACATTCTCCTGCGCTTGTATGGGACCTGTGGTAGTAATCGAAGACAAGTTGACAGCTGCAAACCACCCGCATCCCTTCATTCTTGATGTATTGTGCCGCAGGGGAGTGTCGTAGGACCGTTGTTATTCACGATATACATAATTGGCCTCGTGGATAACATCGGAACTTCATTGAAGCTTTTTGCGGATGATGCTGTGGTATATCGAGAGGTTGTAACAATGGAAAATTGTACTGAAATGCAGGAGGATCTGCAACGAATTGACTCATGGTGCATGGAATGGCAATTGAATCTCAATATAGACTAGTGCAATGTACTGCGAATACATAGAAAGATCCTTTATCAGTTAGCTACAATATAGCAGGTCAGCAACTGGGAGTACGCATTAGGATTGATTTAAAATGGAATGATCATATAAAGTTGATCGCCGGTAAAGTAGATGCCAGACTGAGATTCATTGGAAGAATTCTAAGGAAACGAAATCCGAAAACAAAGGAAGTAGGTTACAGTACACTTGTTCGCCCACTGCTTGAAGATCGCTCACCAGTGTGGGATCCGTACTAGATAGGGTTGATAGAAGAGATACAGAAGATCCAACGGAGAGGAGCGCGCTTCGTTACAGGATCATTTAGTAATCGCGAAAGCGTTACGGAGATGATAGATAAACTCCACTGGAAGACTCTGCAGGAGAGACGCTCAGTAGCTCGGTACGGGCTTTTGTTGAAGTTTCGAGAACATACCTTCACCGAGGAGTCAAGCAGTATATTGCTCCCTCCTACGTATATCTCGCGAAGAGACCATGAGGGTAAAATCAGAGAGATTAGAGCCCACACAGAAGCATACAGACAATCTTTCTTTCCACGAGCAATACGAGACTGGAACAGAAGGGAGAACCGATAGAGGTACTCAAGGTACCCTCCACCACACACCGTCAGGTGGCTTGCTGAGTATGGATGTAGATGTAGAAGTCTTCCTCGATGGCGATATCATCTTTTAGTATTATAATTGTCCGTGTCCCTGAGCCAGAACCATGCTACAGTGGTTTGAGGAGCATTACAGTGAACTCACTTGATGTCTCGGCAGTCAAATTTGCCTGGTGGAAATCCTAGGGAACCTACCTAGCTCGCTATCGGGGGCCATCATGACGTACGCAAATCAGCGGCCCTTTAGATGACCTGTGCGTAGACGTCTAATGCCACATATCTACCAACAAAGTGCCGGATCGCTGACACTCAGAATCAGTGACATATCCTAAGACGGGCAAACAAGCTGTTAGGCAGGCGGTCATAATGCTTTGACTAATCAGTGTATGTACAAGTGTTCTGACAGCATTCAAAGTGTAGTGCGTTTTCCTTAGCCATTAATGTACTTGTTTACTGTAACCTCATCGCATGTTTTCCGACAATCGTCACGGTATGCCAAATTCAATAATATCTTCGTCGTGTAGCACATGTGGGAAGGGAACGTCCCTCTGGAGTGAACAGCCGCCGCTGGCTGTCAACAGAGCAGGACGCGGAACGTGTAGTGCAGCCGGTGCTCTCACCTGAGGTCCCTGGGCAGCACAGTGAGGATGATCCTGAGACGCCTGTGGTAGGCCACGGCCAGCCCCAGCACGGCGACGGCGGCCGCGCGCAGCAACAGGTGCATCGCCAGCGGCCAGCTCGAGCACACGACGATCGCGGTCGCGCCCAGCGCCGCCAATACGGGAACCACGCGCCACTCGCCCTTCGTCATTGCTCGCCGCCGGCAGAGGGCACACTGACTGCTTCCGCCGGCCTCCCGCCAACTCTGCACGCGCTCTTCGCTACCCCCACTTCCCGTCCCACACAGCCCATCTACGGGCGTTGCGCATGCGCGGCGATGCTGGGGTATACTGGGGCAGAGACACGTGCTGCGCAGTTTGCGTCGAGTGTGTTTGCGGAAGTGCGTGGACCCAACTGAGTGCAAGTTGAGACTGTCACCGCGCATAAACACAGATAACTATAAAGCATACAAAAAATGTGAGGTTTTTTTGTTATATGTCTTCTCACTGTCTTTATGTGGCCCGCCACGAATTGTCCTTCGGTGCCAACTTCTTTTATCTCTCTGCAATAAATGTTCCCCATTAGTTATTGGATATACCGCGTGGTTATAATTAAAGTGCAGCTTTTCACAGAGATCCAGTGTGGGGTGTGATTATCACATGGCAGCGAAATTTGGTAGATATTACAATGCTTTAAAGCGGAACATATTCATGCTGGAAACAAGTCGTTCCAATAGTGGCCACCAGGTGCAAATCTGGCGCTTTCAATGCAAGAAAGACGTATAGAAATATCTTAAAAGTAATGGATTAGGAACGGTACGTGTAGGACAAGGCTAAACAAGTGAGAAAGGCATAACGTTGATTACACTATTAACCACCACTTACATAGTTTGTTCATTATGTACACCGAAGGGGTCGACAAGATGCTACATCGCTACCAAGGAGGAGGAGGCCACTCTGCGTTTTCATACTGGTAGGAGTCATTCCGGATGTGAAAAGGGTGCTTCTGGATGCCATGAAGAGTACAGGGTGCACCCAACTGCAGCTGGTAGCTAAAGTCGGTATGATGTGTGTCGCTTTGGATCGCGAGAGATTCTCTGTGGTTGCGGATGGCTGTTTTTGACATGCATGACTACTTCCTGTATATAAATGCAGGGAAGGGGTAGGATCTTCAGATCTTTAAAGAAAGGTTAACATAGTTTTCTGCTGTTCACACGTTTCATTATTCTTATATTTGCCTTTTGTTTCCTGAAAACTGTTATGGCCTGGTGTACATTTCCCCAGAAAATGATACTGTACTTCAGTGTTGAGTGTACATGAGCAAAGATACAGCCCTAACTGTTTCTGCACTAGTATTGTTGCAAAGAATTTCTAACATTCTGCGTGGTGTCTGTTTGTTCTATATCGTGTCTCCCTACCACTTTCGCGCAACGGCGCTCTGAGCGTGTTTTTTAGGGAATTGACTAGTTTGAACCTGGGATCTCTTGCTGGTAAGGAGACGCCAGACCATACATGACATGTAGAATTCAGAAGAGTTCAGTGAGACTAGCGATGATATAACCAAATACTTAATGATTTCAGCGTCAGCTCCACTGCCCTCCCTGTAAAAGAATCTTAATACTAACTAAATTTAGTGGAAGAGGTTCAAGGCTTTCCTATTTTTAGTTAGCTGGTAAAATAACGTCGAAAAAGCAGTTAAGTTTACCATTGGAAATTTTATTCTACTCACAAAACATCGTTTATAAATTGCACTACTGATAAAAGAAAATGTTTTAATACATGATGGTAAAAACCAACTGCGTTCAACAAAAATTTGAACGAATATTCCCTGAATGGGTTTCCAAGCTCTACAATGGATCGAAGGATGACCTATGCCATATCACATCTATAATCTAGGTTTAAATTAAGTTTCACAAAAGAGAAAACTATCAAAATGGTCTACAGTGACCCTCAATTATCTTTAATTACTTATCTAACTTGTCGTAAATTACAGTGGCTGATGTGGCTTCTCAATAACTATATAACAGAAAAATCATCGCGTTTCAGATTTTTACCTCAAGTGGCAAATGTGAACACCATGAGCTTTAATTGACGATCGACACTAGTATTACGCAAAAAGGGGGTGTAACAGATGAGACTTCTGCAGTTCTGAGTGAAGCTTTATGCGCTGTTATGCGGCATCGCGTGAGTTCATTACCTTGACGGTGTTCGTCAGGGGGCGGCGGGCAGCACAGCTCCGTTCACCTCGCCGTCTCGGAAGCAACTCTCTCTTAACTTCTCCTTACTACAATTTACCGAAGTTGGTTTAAAAAAACTATCTGGCTGTGTTTTCATCTGACCAATCAGGGTCTCAATGTTAACCTTAAGCTCTGCCTACAGAATTCTGTCTATCCAATGAGAAACGTTATACTTTTCGTGGTGGGGCAATGTTTTTAAAGTTTGCAACGTAACAGAGACGCAAAAAATTATCACGCTAAAACTTGCAGCTGGTGTGGTCATTTTAACTTTATCGTAAGATCTATATTGTTCTTCAGGAGGGCTCCAGCTTTTAACAGAGACGCGAAAAAGTCTCACGCTAAAACTTGCGTCTGGGGTGGTCCTAGCGGTTAGCTGGCGACTTGGGTGTCCGTCCCTTATCATACGGCCTTCTCGCTTAACACGGTTCTGCTCTCGGCTCCTGTTCTCGTTTCTCTCCTCGGAACTGCGTCTGTCCTACAGTGGGAAGATATAACATGCATTTAGGCATTCTTGTGTTAGTCTGTGGTATTCCATTTGCTCACTCGTTACTCGTATTACTTTGGTCAATTTAATGTCACGATTTATTTGGAGCTATGTGACATACTACTGGATTTGCTTATCATGTCAGGGTTTTCATGGAAGGTGTTGGATTTCCCTGACACCTTACAAATTCTTACTACATAGATCATTTTTGCTAGTTTTGAATTTAGTGATGTGATATAAGTGCTCCATTTAAGATTTTCCTGGATATGAATCCCAAGAAATTTCGTTTCATTGACAGCACTAATGTTTTGGTTATCTACACATATTACAGGTTGTGCCTGATTTTTAATTTGATCAGTGTGGAAATTCATGAGTGCCGTTTTTTGGGGATTAACTATTAGCCTGTTTCTGGTAAACCATTCAGACACTCCTTTTGTAATATCTTTGGCAGATGCAGTAAGATTTTCTTCTTTAATCCATTCAATCAATAGACTGGTGTCATATGCAAACAGTACTGGTTCAGAGTCCCTAACGTGTGATGGGAAATCATTAATGTAGACAAAAGAAAAAAAAAAAGAGACCTAAAATGAATCCCTATGGAACAGCATGACTTAGTCCACATGGTTCTGAAAGGTGTACCTGGAATTCATTTCCTTCTATATACTTAATTTCAGTTTCCTGAGAGCGATATCCCACATACGATTTAAGCCACTGATTTGGCACACCTCTTGCACCATACCATTCGACCTTCCTCAGGAGTACAGAATGATCAATCACATAAAAATCTTTTGGTAGGTCCAAGAATAAACCTGAGATATTTCTGTAGTTGTCCATTGCATTCAAGACATGATTTATCAGACTGAAAGTGGCTGTTTCAATTGATCGCTGTGGTCTGAAGCCATGTTGACTTCCAGAAATCATATTATTCTTGTCGAAGAATGTAGTTAGTATTGAAAGCAACACTGTTTCAATAATTTTCGAAAGTCCTGACAATAGAGACACAGGGCTATAGTTACCCATACTTTGATGATCACCTTTTTTATATAGGGGTATTTGCCGTTGCTGAGGAAAGATACCACATGATAAGGATGAATTGCACATGTCAAATAAAGGCGAAAGTATTTGTCTTGCTGTTATTTTTATAATATAATCTGGAATATCATCAGTACCAGTCGAATAATTACTCTTCAATGAATTAATGGTATTTAGGAGCTCTGTTGGGCTTATCGGGATGAGGAACATGGCTATATTGCTTATTTCAATAGATGAAAGTTATTTCCATCTTGTATTAGGTGGGATTTCCAAATTTTTCCTTCACTAATTTTTCAGCAGCAGTTGCATAATAAGAATTCAAACTGTTTGCAACTGCCCTAGGGTCAGTGACACTCTTGTCATCATGAAATATCACAATATTTTTGTGAGTTGTCTTCTTCCTCATACGATCCCACACAGTTTTCCACGTGGACTTAGTTTTATTGGATGACTTCATAATGTATTTGTCATTTTCCTTAATTTTTGCATCTTTTATGACACGTTTCAAAACTAGCTTGTATTTTTTGAAATAATTAATAAATTCTGAACTGCAGTGAGTTTTTGACTGCAGAAAAAGTTCCCACTTCCTTTTACAAGATACTCTAATGCCTGATGTGATCCAGTTTTTGAATCTATTTGTGATTTTGGAAATCACTTTCCTTTGTGGAAAAGCTATGCCAAAGTTGTGCTTGAAAATGTTCAAAAAAATTTTCCATCTTTTCGTTGGTAATAGAGGTATCATATACTTCTCTCCTAGATTTTTCGCTGATTAGATACTGGAAGTATTCAATATTTTTCCTACTATAAATCCTTTTATGGATAATGTTTTGTATACTGGTCGAAATGTGATTAACAGGTACGGTCAGTAATTACGACCGGTGGTCACTACAGCCGGTATCAAAGTTATCTGATGTATACTTGTCCATGTTTAAACATACCTGATCGCGGAGAGTGACACTAGTTTTTGTTACATGTGTTGGAGAGCTGACAGTCAGACAAAGATTGTGGGGTTTTACAACATTTAAAAACGTTTCCCTGTGAGGGCCATGGCACAGAAAGTCAATAATAAAATCACCACATAATACCACTGTTATCCCAGTTGTCTTAAGTTTGCCTAAAGCAAGGTCCAATCTTTTTGAAACATACAACACTTATCTTGCTAACAGGGGATCTACACTCACATAAAATAATAGTTTTTTCAGACATTAATTCAACAGCTGAGATTTCATAGTCTCTTTCACAACCAAATTTGCAAACTCTTGCAGGATTAAAATGCAGTATTTTTAAGTATTGAAAATACTCATTTTGTAACCAATGGCCGGCCGAGGTGGCCAAGGGGTACTAGGCACTACAGTCTGGAAACGCGCGACCGTGACGGTCGCAGGTTCGAATCGTGCCTCGGGCATGGATGTGTGTGATGTCCTTAGGTTAGTTAGGTTTAAGCAGTTCTAAGTTCTAGGGGACTGATGACCTCAGAATTTAAGTCCCATAGTGCTCAGAGCCATTTGAACCATTTTTGTAACCAATGTTCGCAAAAACATAACACTGAAACATCTTTCCATTCATTATTGAGGAGTATTTTTATTTAATCACCTTTGTTTGTTAATGACTGTACATTCTGGAGTACAATCTTCAGTGTGTATTTGCAATTTTATTCTGCACCACATTTTTTTGTGATACGGTCCACTTCCCTAAGAAATGTCTTTCGCCCTTTTTATAAGGCATCGCATCTTTCTTTATGACCCATTTGTCCAAATTACTTTGGACTGCTTCTATATTACGGCGATTGTCACTCAAATTTGCTAAACGGCAGATTTCTTCAACCAAAAATTGTCCCCCAGTGTGGTTTAAATGAACCGGGGAACCATACGATCGGCCCGTCGGAAAGTCTTTCGCTGGCTGCCAGAATTTGGGATGATCTCTCACATGACTACGGTTGAGGGGTCAACCTCAGTGCAGGAAGTTCGCGGGGCGGCCACAGCAGTGGACTCATCGGGAGACACATGGGGCGTGCTCGATGTCCCTCGCATCCCCCCCCCCCCCCCCCCCCCCCACACACACACAGTGATGCCCCTTGGCAGCAGCCTCAGGCTGTGTGATGGAAGCCGCATGGAGCTGTGAGTTAAGGGTCACCAACTCAGCTCGCATCTGTACACAGCAATCATAGTTTCCATCCATTACTGAAGAAGCTCCTGCTTGAAGCTCGTAAAAATGTGCAACAAATGAACGGTGTAATCGCCTTATTAGCAGCAGGTTCTCGAGATGCTTTGTCTCTGATGGTCTAACCGACACAGATCAATCGAGGAATCACATACTGTACAAGGAGTCTCGATAACGTAAACCTGACAGGCCCTCTGGGAGTATTCTCTCCAAAGAAGAACAGACCGAGAATAAATCTGCTTGTGAACCAATATCAGGCAGCTGCACACGGCGATGCAATGGCTCTTCTTGCACAACACATAGTTTAACAGTACCCCTAATTCGGCAGCACTGTGTATTCACCGCACCCTGCATTGTAAAACGTTCGACGTTACTTCACAGAATGTAGCCTGGCCACGGGACATCAACTTCGACCCGTGCCAGATTCCGAAGAGCAGGTGCAGAACGTTGCTGCGAATCAAGAGGCTTCAGTTGCTGCACAGATAGCGGTTAAAATAGACGGCAATACATCACAAAAAAATGTCTCTGAGCACTATGCGACTTAGCTTCTGAGGTCATCAGTCGCTTAGAACTACTTAAACCTAACTAACCTAAGGACATCACACTCGGCCACCGCGGCCGGCTAATACTTTCCATTCTGTTGACCGTGGGACAGACAATTCTTGCAGGCCGTTGTGGCCGTGCGGTTTTAGGCGCTTCAGTCTGGAACCGCCCGACCGCTACGGTCGCAGGTTAGAATCCTGCCTCGGGCATGGATGTGTGTGATGTCCTTAGGTTAGTTAGGTTTAATTAGTTCTACGTTCTAGGCGACTAATGACCTCAGAAGATAAGTCGCATAGTGCTCAGAGCCATTTGAACCATTTTGAACAGACAATTCTCGTTACACTAAAAGAGCATTAGCAATACCCTGGCCACCTGCTCCATAGTTGAGTTACAGTAACAGCAACCTCGCCAATAACTAACACCGGGATAGGAAGCATTCCTCCTCCAGGCGCCACACCAGGCTCACCTGTGTTTTGGAATTTCGTCATCAACTACTGTAAACCACTTAATGATATCGGGGCTCTCCTCAGACTTTTCAGTCGGCGATACTCTCTCAATGCATTGTAACTGTTGCCGTTCAATTAAAACAGTTCCACTAATACCGCATGGTCTCTCATTTTGATAGCCATAAATCACGTTATGGCTTGTCAGGTGACAGTGTGGATGTCATATCATTATACAAACTGTATACAGCGCCAGGTTGACACCAGGTGGTCACAGTAGGAAGTAATTCGTTTTCCAGCGTAAATTGGTTCCGCATAGCTCACTAGCATATCTACCTAATTTCGTTGCCATCCGATAACTACAGCCCACACTGAATCTCCGTGAGTAGCTGTGTTTTAATTATAACCACCTGGCATTTCAATAACTGTATTGCTTTAAAGTTTTTACCCTCTACAGCTCTCTATAGTAGCATGGAAGTTGTTCCCTCATTTCTTAACGCTTGTCCTGGTGTCCTGTCCCTTCTTCTTGTTGGTGTTTCCCATATGTTTCTTTCCTCGTCGATTCTGCGGAGAACCTGCTCATCTCTTATTAGGTCACCTTATTTTCAACATCCCTCTATAGCACCACGTTTCAAACTCTTCAATTCTCTTCTGTTCCGGTTTTCTCACCAATTCATGTTTCACTTCCATGAAATGTTGTACTCCAAAAGTACATTCTGAAAAATTTCTCCTCCAAATTAAGGCATATTTCTTATAATAGTAAGCTTCTTTTGGCCGCGAGTGCCCTCTTTACCAGTGTAAGTCTGCTTTTTATGTCCTCTTTATACCATCCGCTATGTGTTATTTTGTTTCCAGCGTAACAGAACTCCTTCATTTAGTCTTTTCGCCGACCGGAGTGGCCGTGCGGTTCTAGGCGCTTCAGTTCGGAACCGCGGGACCCCTACGGTTGCAGGTTCGAATCCTGCCTCGGGCATGGATGTGTGTGATGTCCTTAGGTTAGTTAGGCTTAAGTAGTTCTAAGTTCTAGGGGACTGATGACCTCAGAAGTCAAGTCCCATAGTGCTCAGAGCCCATCTATCCTGAGAATAGAGAATCTCGATTTTTGCCTGTTACCGACATTGATACTGGCAAGACATCGGTCCTGGAAATTTCAAGACTTATGAGATTGTTTTAATGTTAAGTTTCAAGTCAGATAACAAATCACAAAAGAAATAATTTTTGTGATTGATATAATTGCAAAAGAACACTTTTCGGATTTTTTCCTTACTTGTACTGTGTAATCTTGCGTCTTGCCGAATTTTATGATTCTAGGCCAAAGGTAGTTGTCCAATAGGTTTTGATGAGTGAGTTTTCGAGTATCAAAATTTGTAACGCCCGTAGCTTTTGACTGCATTGTCTTACAAGCTTGAATCATTTACACCGCAAAGGGACCCTAGACTTTAGTATGTGACATAAATTTCAACTTGTTACGCCTGCTCGTTCCCGAGGAAAATGGTTTTTAACAGACGGACAGAAAGACAAACAGACGGACAGAAAACTGATTCAAT
Source organism: Schistocerca gregaria (assembly GCF_023897955.1). Taxonomy (NCBI): domain Eukaryota; kingdom Metazoa; phylum Arthropoda; class Insecta; order Orthoptera; family Acrididae; genus Schistocerca; species Schistocerca gregaria. Next base: position 633,710,091 of record NC_064920.1, on the reverse strand, counting down.
AAGGGTTCCATTTTCTTACCGACTGAGGTACGGGACTTTAAAAATGAAATTATATCAGAGTTAACCAATCGGTCCGAACTGCTTAGAGTAAGAGCTCCCCAGTCTGTTGCTAAAATCGGCTGAGTTATGTCTGTGATTTGAACATTTTCCCCACCAGCGGTCTCTGCAAGGAAGGAAGCCGTTGTACTGTATCACACGTAGAAGCATCTATGTTACTTACTACTGCCGATAGTTGATCTCTTTTTGTAACAATAATGAGGTTATTTTTACGTTTCAGTTTCATATTTCAGAGTTTCCGTGTATGGAGAAAGTTGACTCAGATGAGCAAAACTTTATACACTCCTGGAAATTGAAATAAGAACACCGTGAATTCATTGTCCCAGGAAGGGGAAACTTTATTGACACATTCCTGGGGTCAGATACATCACATGATCGCACTGACAGAACCACAGGCACATAGACACAGGCAACAGAGCATGCACAATGTCGGCACTAGTACAGTGTATATCCACCTTTCGCAGCAATTCAGGCTGCTATTCTCCCATGGAGACGATCGTAGAGATGCTGGATGTAGTCCTGTGGAACGGCTTGCCATGCCATTTCCACCTGGCGCCTCAGTTGGACCAGCGTTCGTGCTGGACGTGCAGACCGCGTGAGACGACGCTTCATCCAGTCCCAAACATGCTCAATGGGGGACAGATCCGGAGATCTTGCTGGGCAGGGTAGTTGACTTACACCTTCTAGAGCACGTTGGGTGGCGCGGGATACATGCGGACGTGCATTGTCCTGTTGGAACAGCAAGTTCCCTTGCCGGTCTAGGAATGGTAGAACGATGGGTTCGATGACGGTTTGGATGTACCGTGCACTATTCAGTGCCCCTTCGACGATCACCAGAGGTGTACGGCCAGTGTAGGAGATCGCTCCCCACACCATGATGCCGGGTGTTGGCCCTGTGTGCCTCGGTCGTATGCAGTCCTGATTGTGGCGCTCACCTGCACGGCGCCAAACACGCATACGACCATCATTGGCACCAAGGCAGAAGCGACTCTCATCGCTGAAGACGACACGTCTCCATTCGTCCCTCCATTCACGTCTGTCGCGACACCACTGGAGGCGGGCTGCACGATGTTGGGGCGTGAGCGGAAGACGGCCTAACGGTGTGCTGGACCGTAGCCCAGCTTCATGGAGACGGTTGCGAATGGTCCTCGCCGATACCCCAGGAGCAACAGTGTCCCTAATTTGCTGGGAAGTGGCGGTGCGGTCCCCTACGGCACTGCGTAGAATCCTACGGTCTTGGAGTGCATCCGTGCGTCGCTGCGGTCCGGTCCCAGGTCGACGAGCACGTGCACCTTCCGCCGACCACTGGCGACAACATCGATGTACTGTGGAGACCTCACGCCCCACGTGTTGAGCAATTCGGCGGTACGTCCACCCGGCCTCCCGCATGCCCACTATACGCCCTCGCTCATAAGTCCGTCAACTGCACATACGGTTCACGTCCACGCTGTCGCGGCATGCTACCAGTGTTAAAGACTGCGATGGAGCTCCGTATGCCCCGGCAAACTGGCTGACACTGACGGCGGCGGTGCACAAATGCTGCGCAGCTAGCGCCATTCGACGGCCAACACCGCGGTTCCTGGTGTGTCCGCTGTGCCGTGCGTGTGATCATTGCTTGTACAGCCCTCTCGCAGTGTCCGGAGCAAGTATGGTGGGTCTGACACACCATTGTCAATGTATTCTGTTTTCCATTTCCAGGAGTGTATAATAGTATAAATTTAAAGTTTTGAACAGAATAGGCTTAAATCAAAATCTTGGCCAACCTTCAGTGAAACATTTGTCTCACGTAACGACTGTTCAGCTCCATATGGACACAATTTTCATGGTCCCAACAGTCATAAATATGGCGTTTAATGCAGTCTTTTTATCGAAATCATTTATCATACAATACTGTTTCCTAGCCATCACTGAATGTTCTCGGAAAAGCTTGTAATTACGTAAAACATGCTTCATCGCTATCTCTTTATTTTCCTGCAACAAGTAGTCTACCAGCTAATGTACTACTCGGAACTGAATGTTACTCACTCGCTTTTCAGAATGTCAAGAAGTCTGACTCTTTTAAGGTTTGCTTCATGTTATTTTCGTCCCATTTGTACCATGGCTTCTCCATATTTGTCTATTAAGGAAAAGAAACGTACAAGTTTTATTATCTCCGGTATTTGTTTTGTCCGGTACAATCATAAATGCTTGGTCTACCATTGTGGTAGTTTTAACATTCCTATCATTACCTAGGCTATACATTGCCACAGTTTATAATATAGCCAAGAATAACAAAAAAAAAAAAAGGTTCAAATGACTCTGAGCACTATGAGACTTAGCTGCTGAGGTCATCAGTCCTCTAGATTTAGAGCTATTTAAACCCAACTAACCTGAGGACATCACACACATCCATGTCCGAGACAGGATTCGAACCTGCGACCGTTGCGGTCGCACGGTTCCAGACAGTAGCGCCTATAACCGCGCGGCCACAACGGCCGGCCAAGAATAACAGTTGCACGGTAATACACGAAGGTCGTTCAAGAAATAATGCCCCAGTTTTGTTACAGCCGTTAAAACATATAAGAAAATGTCCATTTAAATGTTTAAATTTTATGTTTCTTATGGACGTATGTGAAATTCGAAAAATTCGGAGAGACGACAGAACCGGAGTGGGAAATTGCATCTACGGAAGATACTCGTTATGAACAACATACTGTAACTTGGTTGCGCAAAAAGAGACAGTGGAATACAACCACAAAGTCTTTGTGCAGTGTATGATAATTCTGTACAACGCTTGAACAAAAATGAGAAAACACAATGAGAAATGCATGCTTGAACATAAATGAGGATGCTAACCAACTTTGCAGCCGATGCTGTTGCATTTGACCATGAACGACACCTGTGCAACGCCCTCAATATGTTGTAAGTATCAACCGTGGCCAGAACAGTGTTCTGTGAAGTTGTAACTGCATTATCTTCGAGCTAAGTGAATTCGAACGTGGGCAAATTGCTTGTGCTGGTGTGATGGATCCTTCCGTGATCAAATGGTCCAAATGGCTCTAAGCACTATAGCACTTAACATCTCAGGTAATCAGTCCCCTAGACTTAGAACTACTTAAACCTAACTAACCTAAGGACATCACACACGTCCATGACCGAGGCAGGATTCGAACCTGCGACCGTAGCGGTGCGCGGTTCCGGACAGAGGCGCCTAGAAGCGCTCTGTCACAGCGGCCGGCTCCCTTAATCAATGTAGCCGAAGTGTACGCTGTTTCAGGAGGCGTGGCATCGAAGATTTATACCGCATACAGGGAAAGCGAGAAAACCACCCACTGAGTCAAAACCGCAGAGGAGAGAGTACTGACTGATCGAGACGGACGGTCATTGAAGAGAATTGTGACAAAAAAGAGGACGACGACAGCTGCAAAAATCACTGCAGAACAGAATGGCGCACTCGCAAACCCCGTTAGCGCCAAAACAACACGAAGGGATCTCCAGAAGCAGAGAATTGCAGAACGAGTTGGAATTCCAAAACCTCTTATTAGTGATGCCATTGCCCGTAAACATGGTGTCGGAGCCAAAAATCGTGGAATACAGAGCGATGGAATACAGTCATTCGGTTGGATGAATATTGTTTCACACTATTTCCAAATTCTGGCAGCGTTTACGTACGATGAGTGAAACATGGCGGGGTTCAGTGATGACTCGGGCAGCCACATAGTGGTTTTCCGTGTGCCATGGTTATTCTGCAGCGTCCCATGGCTGCCAAGCATTATGTGACCGTTTTGGCTGCTTAGTTCCATCAAATGTTTGTTCCCCAATTATGATGCTGTGTTCCAACTCCTGTTCACACCGTTTCCATCGTCTACGACTGGTTTTCTCAATACGAGGATGAATGTCACATTCCCTTAGCCACCATTGTCAGCAGATCTCAATATTATTGAGCATCTGTGATCTACTTTGGAGAGAAGGTTGCTTGATCACTATCCAGCTTTATAATTATTACCTTCTTCCCAGGAAGAATGGTATAAGATCCTCTTTAAAACCCGGAAGTGTAGCTATCCGCCCGCATCTCGTGGTCGTGCGGTAGCGTTCTCGCTTCCCACGCCCGGGTTCCCGGGTTCGATTCCCGGCGGGGTCAGGGATTTTCTCTGCCTCGTGATGGCTGGGTGTTGTGTGCTATCCTTAGGTTAGTCAGGTTTAAGTTGTGTGCTATCCTTAGGTTAGTCAGGTTTAAGTAGTTCTAGTTCTAGGGGACTGATGACCATAGATGTTAAGTCCCATAGCGCTCAGAGCCATTTGAACCATTTTGTAGTTATCCTTTCCGCCGTGACTTGGAGTTGTTTTGAATGCAACGGATTTCCTACACTGTATTAAATGTATAGTCAGTTTCGGCTCTTAACGCCCCCCCCCCCCAATCACAGATACATCACAGACAGCTCGTTAACTAACTTAAATTATCCTAAGGACAAACACACACACACACACACACCCATGCCCGAGGGAGGACTCGAACCTCCGCCGGGACCAGCCGCACAGTCCATGACTGCAGCGCCTTAGACAGCTTTTTTTAATAATCTCATTTTGTTCGCTTTCGTTCGTGGTATCTGCTCGGGGGGGGGGGGGGGGGGGGACGTTGTATGACATCCGCTTAAGTTCGTTGTTGATCGATTAACTCAGTTTTTTTATTACACAGGGCAGCTAACCCGCTTTTTTTTTTAATCTCATTTTGTTCGCTTTCGTTCGTTGAATCAGCTCGGGGCGGACGTCGAAAGACACCCACGTCAGTTCGTTGTTGATCGATTACCTCAGTTTTTTTGTTGCAGAGGGCAGCTAACCCTCTGACCGAGCACGCTGAGCTACCGTACCGGCTATCCCTCTGACCGAACACGCTGAGCTAGCGTGCCGGCAGACCGCTCGGCTAATCCCGCGCAGCTCGTATACTTTCACCCGTGTTACGTTACGCGAGTAATTATGATACACCTGTGCACAAATATTGCACTACGACGACTCTGGTGCCCTTCTTCACTTGGCGCCCCAAGCGGGCACTTGGACGTTAAACGGGCCCTGTATGTACTCTCGCGAAATTTTGCTCTTGGGGCAATGTTAATGTTGTTAATGTTGACTGAAACTTATCTCACCATTTGTGAACGATGCAGTTCTTCTTATTCCGTCCTTGCGAAGAAAACTGGCGAGTAATCCCAAATGTGCTATAAAACTAGAAACTTTAGACGTATCGTATATGAACAACACAAAATGCCTCACCTCAGTGATACATGTATGAACTCTGTACTATATGCAAATCAATGCAAAAGTATTTGAAAATAGTAGCTCATTTAACGAATGTAAATATTTTGTACCAAAAGTTCCTTTAAAGGTTAACATGTAACGATTTTGCAGAAGGATAAGAAAGCCACTGAAGATAGCACAAAAAGTGCTGAAACATGTCTGGGTGAAAACAAAACTGCAAAGTTGTCTTGCATAAGGCGGAATTACTCTCCCAAATCTGCTCTATTTACAACAGAATGTAACATGCAGGATGTCCCAGTTGAAATGGTCAATATTCAGGAATATTACACAACAATCATTCAAAGAAAAAAAGTTTAGTAAACAAGGGCTCTAAAATTCATACCTTAAGAGCTATGGGCACTTGCTCCTCTCTTAAGGTATGCAGTTCTGAGAAAATGTTTACTAGACTTTTTGCTTTGAATGATCGTTCCCTGCGTACGGACTAGTCCTCCTAGAACGTGCTGTATACATAAACAAGTCACTAACAATTAGTGCTAAGAAGGAAATGCAGGTGTCAGTTTTTATTGTGGCTACACCTGACTGACTATAAAGCACATACGAATGAGTCTCGCGCGACGCAGCAACTTTACTCAACACGATTTCATTGAGTGATGCGTCTGATCAAATAGTAAGCCTATTTACTTTGAAACGGAGGCGCGTATGCTTTCCCTTTCATGACCCTGCATTGCCCAGCTGTATATTTATTTCAATCTTCTATTAATCCATCTCCTCCTTCTCCCTTCCCTCTGCCCATTTGCTCTTTTCACCCTCTCTGTCCATCTCTGTCCAATACCTCCATCCCCCACTCCCTTTCCATCTCCTTCTGACCATGGCTCTGACAGTCTGTTCCTCCCCTGTATCCGTCTGCTCCTTTTATCCCTCTGTCCGTCTACTTCTCCCCTCTCTATATCCATCTCCTTCTTCTTCATTTTTTTGCGGTTAATAAAACAACAAAATACGACCAACGCTGTCTCTCCTTCCAAGTATAACCATTATCTGGTCGTGGTGCACAGGACACTCCATGGAGTCGCCAATCAACTCACAGCTTTACTTCTGCCAGTATCTCGTCTCCTACCTTCCAGACTTTACAGAAGTTCTCCTGCGAACCTTGCAGAACTAGTCGTGTTTCGGTAGCTCAGATGGTAGAGCACTAGCCCGCGAAAGGCAAAGGTCACGAGTTCGAGTCTCGGTCGGGCACACAGTTTTAATCTGCCAGGAAGTTTCACACACACCCATGCCCGAGGGAGGACTCGGACCTCCGCCGGGACCAGCCTCTGTACGAATGTTAAAAAGACAGTTAATTAATAATAAAACAGCGATGTGAGACTATGAGATACAAAAACTTTATTTCAATTGACACTTTTAACCAAAAATCGAAAGGGAATGATTGCAGAGTGGAAAAATTGTTCATAATGAGAAACTGTGGTTTTTAATTTTCTATGCAAAAACCAAAACAGCTAACAGAATACTAGCTTCAGAAATGCACGTAGCACTGTTTCATTTATGCGCAGAAATGTCAGAATTCCCCAAACAACTTTTTTCCAGTCGCTCATACAAGTTTCACGATATGTCCTCTTCCCGGAATGTTGCCAGATCGGTCAACTTACAAGATTTCCTTCACAAAACCCGTACCTTCAGCCGTGGCCAAGGCCGCTAATGCACGCCTGTGCGGTAACGCTCGACTCGGAGGTAAGCAGGTTCGAATCTTGGTGGAAGAAACTTTCACTGCCCTTATTTGGCCGGCGTTGGGAGGATAGGTGATGGCGCCAATGCCTCGCATTAAATTCCGTACCACTCCGCAGTGTACATTGGTTCTCCCTTCTATTCCAGTCTCGTATTGTTCGTGGAAAGAAGGATTGTCGGTATGTTTCTGTGTGGGCTCTGATCTCTCTGATTTAATCCTCATGTCTCTTCGCGAGATATACGTAGGAGGGAGCAATATACTGCTTGACTCTTCGGTGAAGGTATGTTCTCGAAACTTCAACAAAAGCCCGTACCGAGCTACTGAGCATCTCTCCTTCAGAGTCTTCCACTGTAGTTTATCTATCATCTCCGTAACGCCTTCGCGATTACTAAATGATCCTGTAAGGAAGCGCGCTGCTCTCCGTTGGATCTTCTCTATCTCTTCTATCGGCCCTATCTGGTACGGATCCCACACTGCTGAGCAGTATTCAAGCAGTGGGCGAACAAGAGTACTGTAACCTACTTCCTTTATTTTCAGATTGCATTTCCTTAGGATTCTTCCAATGAATCTCAGTCTGGCATCTGCTTTACTAACGATCAACTTTATATGATCATTCGATTTTAAATCCCTCCTAATGCGTACTCCCATGATAATTTATGGAATTAACTGCTTCCAGTTACTGACCTGCTATTCTGTAGCTAAATGATCAGGGATCATTCTTTCTATGTATTCGCAGCACATTACACTTGTCTACATTGAGATTCAATTGCCATTCCCTGCACCATACGTCAATTCGCTGCAGATCCTCCTGCATTTCAGTACAATTTTCCATTGTTACAACCTCTCGATATATCACAGCATCATCCGCAAAAAGGCTCAGTGAACTTTCGATGTCATCCACAAGGTCATTTATGTATATTGTGAATAGCAGCGGTACTACGACACTCCCCTGCGGCACACATGAAATCACCCTTACTTCGGAAGACTTCTCTCCATTGAGAATGACATGCTGCGTTCTGTTATCTAGGAACTCTTCAATCCAATCACACAATTGTTCTGATATTCCATATACTCTTACTTTGTTCATTAAACGACTGTGGGGAACTGTATCGAACGCCTTGCGGAAGTCAAGTGCGTCCTGAAGCGATGGCATGGGACACTCTTGATGGTGATCCGTCCGTCGAAGGTGGACTCGGCAGCCTTCTTGGTTATTTTCGAGAGCAGGCTATGTGCTGGCACCGGGTTTCACACTCTCGCTTCTCTCACCGCCATTAAAACACATACATAACACTATACTACACACATTTTTTTATGACACTTATCTACAGTCTGCATATATAATCCGGCCGCTGTGACCGAGCGGTTAGGCCCTTCAGTCCGGAACTGCGCTGCTGCTGCGGTCGCAGGTTCGAATCCTGCCTCGGGCATGGATGTATATGATGTCCTTAAGTTAGTTAGGTTTAAGTAGTTCTAAGTTCTAGAGGACTGATGACCTCAGATGTTAAGTCCCATAGTGCTAAGAGCCATTTTTTGCAAATACAAATACGACTCACCTCTCACATGTCTGCAAGCAAAGGAGCCAGTGAGAGCAGAGAAAGAACGCACTTTCCGACAGGCTGCTGCAGCAACCCTGTGGGATATTCCTGCCAACAATGCCATATGAATTTTACATTTTTTACGTTAACACAAGATGTTCAGCGTCCTGTACAAGTAAGAATGACATTGCCCCCAGTCATGTTTTTCCGTAGGTGAGTAGTCCCTTAGATCCCTAATGGAAAAGAGGTATTCTCAGCACATTATTTTCAAGTTACACCCGAGATTCATCGCTATCATTGGTATCATCACGCACTAAACGCAACGCCTTGCTGATACAGCCATCCTTCTCTTTCCATCTCTGCCTTTACCATTTTGTTATAGTTGCTGCAGTTTATTCTACTGATAACACTTACAAGTGAACCTCCCCATCCCACCCCCCTCAGATTTAGTTATAAGTTGGCACAGTGGATAGGCCTTGAAAAACTGAACGCAGATCAATCGAGAAAACAGGAAGAAGTTGTGTGGAACTATGAAAAAATAAGCAAACTGAGTAGTCCATACGCAAGATAGGCAACATCAATGATAACGTGATCTCAGAAGCGCCGTGGTCCTGTGGTTAGCGTGAGGAGCTGCGGAACCACATGTGCTTAGTTCAGGTCTTCCCTCGAGTGAAAAGTTTAATTTTTTATTTTCAGTTTATGTGGCTAACTTATGTTTTCATCACTTTTTTGGGAGTGATTATCACATCCACAAGAAAACCTAAATCAGGCAAGGTAGAAGAATCTTTTTACCCATTCGTCAAGTGTGCAAGTTAGGTAGATCGACAACGTATTCCTGTCATGTGACGCACCTGCCGTCACCAGTGTCGTACAGAATATATCAGACGTGTTTTCCTGTGGAGGAATTGGTTGACCTATGACCTTGTTATCAATTGGAGAGGAACGTCCTTTCGTCTACTAATCGCATGGTTTTGCGGTGCGGTCGCACTAAACTTATTACAGTGAACAGAGACGTCAATGAACGAACGGACAGATCATAACTTTGCTAAAATAAAGAAAGTAACCTTTCACTCGAGGGAAGACTTGAACCAAGGACCTCTCCTTCCGCAGTTGCTCATGCTAACCACGGGACTACTGGGCTCCTGAGCTCACATTGTCCATGATGTTGCCTATTTTGCACATGGACTACTCAGTTTGTATATTTTGCTTATTTTTCATAGTTCCACACAACTTCTTCCTGTTTTCTCGATTGATCTGTGTTCAGTTTTTCAAGGCCTATCCACTGTGCCAACTTATAACTAAATCTGCGGGGAGGGGGGGGGTGGGGGGGGGGGGGTGGGGGGTGCGATGAGGAGGTTCCCTTGTTAGTAAAATGGATGTTCTGGACCTGTCTCTTAAATTTTTTTCCAGGGTTTTTCCTGCTGTCTACTTAGGCGCCCAGTTAATTGAGTTTTTCTTCTCTGTGTCATTTTAATCAATGTCCTTTTCTCTTTAATCTTGCCTTGTCCACCGTCACACACGGTACACAGCTGTAGGCATAGAGGGCAACACACGCAAGCCGGTCTCTAGCGTGGCGCCACACAGTTACGATCAGCTGCCAAACAGATGTCTCACGTAACAGGAACCTTATTATGTTTCCGCCACACGACTTACAAATAGTCGATCTATCCGTCAATAGTTAGGTCTTACGCCACGCAGGGGGCTGATACTTGGAGCTACTACCTTCATCCACATAATTCGCAGATGAACAGTCTTCTGCCGACAGCCATACACGGTCTCTCAGTTCCATTTACAGTCATCGAGGATTCATCAGCAGCTATCAACAAGTATCGTCACACTGTCGCAATCATAGCCGATTGTTGCAGTCTTTATCATCAACAGCCTGAACTTAGAACCTGGGTCCGCAGCTTGTGGTCGTGCAGTAGCGTTCTCGCTTCCCGCGCCCGGTTTCCCGGGTTCGATTCCCGCCGGGGTCAGGGCTTTTCTCTGCCTCGTGATGACTGGGTGTTGTGTGATGTACTTAGGTTAGTTAGGTTTAAGTAGTTCTAAGTTCTAGGGGACTGATGACCATAGATGTTAAGTCCCATAGTGCTCCGAGCCATTTGAACCATTTAGAACCTGGCACCGACAACAGTCCACAGTGTACAACGATAAGATTAGTTTGTCAACATTCACTGAGTTAGGTTAGACCAGTATTCAAAAACTTTACATTAGTGCCATGCCTTCTCATCAAACCAAAGATGAATATTTATAATTCACATTCTTTTAATAGACGATTGGTAATTGTTTCTCATGGTGTTGTTAACGTTATTAGTGTTTTAGTTTAGCATTGCCTTGTAACCAGAGACTTACAGTGTGCAAGCATGCCGTCTCGATGCATCAACAACTTTATGTGGTTGGGGTTCGCCTCCTGCTACATTGAACGACCGACAACATTCGCAGTGCAAATAGAGATTTGTTTAGGTGCTTCAGCCGTTCTGTGTTTTCCTTCTCCCAGCTAAATTTACTGTCACGCTGTAGTCTCAATAATTTAACACTGTCAACTTCTGTTTGTCATCACATTTGAGGTATACACTGGCGGGAAACCCTTTACAAGTTCTAAACCTCATGTAGTCTGTTTTTTCAAAGTTTAAGGACAAAGAACTGGCAAGGGAGCATTTACTAGTGTCCATGAAAATTCTTTCTAAGACATTACTTGAGTTACTATTTACTGCAGTGTTCGTATCTTGTGGAAACTAAACAACCTTAATATCTGGTAATGTTAGAAATGAAAGGTCATTGATATATACAAGAAAAAAATAGGGGCTCTAAAATGGAACGTAATGTAATTAGTTGTCAGCTGGATGATGCCTTATAGATGAATTCGTTTCTTTTTCCTAATGACACCCTTTCTTCCTTATCAGTGTTATAAATTTTGAAGCATTTTCCAGCATTTCCTGTTACACCATAATACAGTACAATTAGGTGACAAAAGTCATCGAATTTTCCACATATGCAGATGGCGCTAGTATTGCGTACACAAGGTATGAAAGAGCAGTGCATTGGCGAAGCTATCATTTGAATTTAGGTGATTCTTGTGAAGAGGTTTCCGGCTCGATTATGGCCGCAGTACGGGAACTGACAGGCTCTGAATGCGGAATGGTAGTTGGAGCTAGACGCATGGCACATTCGATTCCGGAAATCATTGTTATTGTTATTCTGGTCTTCAGTCCTGAGACTGGTTTGATACAGCTCTCCATGCTACTCTATCCTGTGCAAGCTTCTTCGTCTCCCAGTACGTACTGCAACCTACATCCTTCTGAATCTGTTTAGTGTATTCATCTCTTGGTCTCCCTCTACGATTTTTGCCCTCCACGCTGCCCTCCAATACCAAATTGATGATCCCTTGATGCCTCAGAATACCAAACGATCCGTTCTTCTGGTCAAGTTCTGCCACAAATTTCTCTTCTCTCCAATTCTATTCAATATCATCTCATTAGTTATGCGATCTACCCATCTAATCTTCAGCATTCTTCTGTAGCACCACATTTCGAAAGCTTCTATTCTCTTCTTGTCTAACTATTTATCGTCCACGTTTCACTTCCATACATGGCTACACTCCATACAAATACTTTCAGAAACGACTTCCTGACACTCAAATCTATACTCGATGATAACAAATTTCTCTTCTTCAGAAACACTTTTCTTGCCATTGCCGGTCTACATTTTATATCCTGTCTACTTCCAACTATCCTCAATTAGTTTGCTTCCCAAATAGCAAAACTCATTTACTACTTTAACTGTCTCATTTCCTAATCTAATTCCCGCAGCATCACCCGATTTAATCCGACTACATTCCATTATCCTCCTTTTGCTTTTGTTGATGTTTATCTTGTATCCTTCTTTCAAGACACTGTGATTCCTTTCAGCTTCTCTTCCAGGTCCTTTGCTGTCTCGTCAGAATTACAATGTCATCGGCGAACCTCAAAGTTTTTGTTTCTTCTCCATGGATTTTAATTCCTACTCCGAAGTTTTCTTTTGTTTCCTTTACTGCTTTCTCAATATACAGATTGAATAACATCGGGGATAGGCTACAACCCTGTCTCACTACCTTGCCAACCACTGCTTCCCTTTGATGCCCCTCGACTCTTATAACTGCCATCTGGTTTCTGTACAAATTGTAAATAGCCTTTCGTTCCCTGTATTTTACCCCTGACACCTTCAGAATTTGAAAGAGAGTATTCCAGTCAACATTGTCAAAAGCTTTCTACAAATGCTAGAAACGTAGGTTTGCCTTTCCTTAACCTTTCTTGTAAGATCAGTCGTAAGGTCAGTATTGCCTCACGTGTTCCAGTGTTTCTACGGAATCCATACTGATCTTCCCCGAGGTCGGCTTTTACCAGTTTTTCCATTCGTCTGTAAAGAGTTCGTGTTAGTATTTTGCAGCCGTGACTTATTAAACTGATAATTCGCTAATGTTCACATCTGTCAACACTTGCTTTCTTTGGGGTTGGAATTATTGTATTCTTTTTGAAGTTTGAGGGTATTTCGCCAGTCTCATACATTTTGCTCACTAGATGGTAGAGCTTTGTTAGGCCTGGCTGTCCCAAGGCTGTCAGTAGTTCTAATGGGATGTTGTCTACTCCCGGGGCCTTGTTTTGACTTAAATCTTTCAGTGCTCTATCAAACTCTTCACGCAGTATCATATCTCCTATTTCATCGTCATCTAAATTCTCTTCCATTTCCATAAAATTGTCCTCAAGAACATCGTCCTTGTGTAGACCGTCTATATACTCCTTCCACCTTTCTGCTTTCCCTTCTTTGCTTAGACCTGGTTTTCCATCTGAGCTCTTGATGTTAGAGAATTCAATATTCTGCTATCCACAGTGTCAAGAGTGCGCCGATAATACCACATTTCAGGCATTATCTCTCACCATGAACAACAGTGGCAGACAGTCTTCACTTAATGACCAAGAGCAGCGGCGTTTGCATGGAGGTGTCAATGTTAAAGAGATAAGGAACACTAAGTGAAATAACCACAGATATCAATGTGGTAAGGACAACGAACATATCCGGTAGGACAGTGCGGCTAAATTTGGCGTTAATGGTCTTCGACAGCAGACGGCAGAGGCGAGTGCTATTGTTAACAGCACATCATCGCCTGCAGTGACTATCCTGGGCTCATGACCGTAACGGTTGAACCATCGACTACTGGGAACCGTGTCTTGGTCAGATGACTCCCGATTTCAGTTGGTAAGAGCTGATGGTAGGGGTCGAGTGTGCTGCAGACCCCACGAAGCCATGGACCCTAATTGTCAGCAAGGCACTGTTCAAGCTGGTGGTGGTTCCATAATTTTGTGGGCTTTGTTTACATGGAATGGACTGGGGCCTCCGGATGTTCGAATATTTTGAGTCAATTTGCAACAATTCCTGGACTTCATGTCCCAAAACAACGGTAGAATTTTTTTATGGACGACAATGCGCCTTGCCATCAGGCCACAACTGTGCGCTATTGATTTGAAAAACATTCTGGATAATTCGAGTTAATTATTAGGTCACCAAGATCGCCCGACATGAATCCCATCGAGCATTCATGGGGCATAATCGAGAGGCTAGTTCTTGCACAAAATGCTGCACCGGTAACACTTTCGCATTTATGGACAACTATAGAGGCAGCATGGCTCAGTATTTGTGCAGGGTGCTTTCAACTACTTGTTGAGTACATGCCATATAGAGTTGCTGCACTAAGCGGGCAGGAGGAGTGGCGAAACGACATTAGGAGCTATCCCATGACTTTTGTTACCTCAGTGTTTTTGTGTCGGTTGTGACTTAATGATACTGTAGTCGTTGTTCCTACTTTTAGTGGAATTCACAATCTCACATTTATGAACACCTAATACACGTTGCCAATCGATGTACCAGATCGAAAACTTATCAAGAGATGACAATATTTCTACTCTTTTTTCTGGCAGTATTTCACTATTGAAATCATCAGCACAAAGTTTGTTGTTACTAGTAATATTGTACGCTCCCAAAGAACTTCCCTAGGGCACAGCTGAAGTTACTTGTAGATCCAGGAATACATGCTGCGACCTCCCTGCCAAGAAATCCTCGATTCGGCCATAAATTTCGTGTTATAGTCCATATGACGATACTTTCCTTAAATTGGCGTTCAGTCATACTGAGTAAAATGCTTTTCGACCATGAAAAAATACTCCATCTACCTTATTGTCCTGAAACATTATTTTTCGGATGTCATGAGAGAATAGCGCGAGTTTGTTTTTCGCCTGATAGATGATTTGTAATTTATACTGCTTAGCACGAACGTAATTCTGGTCAAGATATCTCATTAGCTTTAGGAGAAGAATATTTTCTACAACATCTGCATTACAATCATATTGAACTATAGATTAGTATATCACTTCTGTCACGTATCTTGTAAGATGTGACCAATGTTTTTTTCCAAATATATTTTAGTATATATTTCCTACTAATAAGCACACTCTAGAGATTCACGCCGGACATGTGGCTGTAAGTAAAAATAAAACCATTCACCGAGTGCCGACGTTATGTGGAGGGATACAGATTGGCATGTTGGGGCGTGTTTATAAAGGTGAGAATTTTGGTTTAACCGAATTTGTGTTAGTAACTTGACTGGGACTATAAACTAAGTTCAAATGAGGCAGTTAACTTCAGTAATTATCAGGAAGTAATATATATAAATTCTCCAGTGCTCTAATCATCTGGTGTGTCTTTTCGCTTAAGGATAGCAACTATGCTAATAGACCGAACTGTGCGGATTTCGGATTTACCTGTTGTATTCCTGGTAAAAGTAGAACTGAAGCTGAGAGATTTCATGCAGGTGGTAAATCTATCAGGAGGTTACAGTTAAACTGGCGGTGTTCGGAGTGTTGCATTGCGGGCTTTGTACATCGCAGGACGTTGAAACATCGCACGTATGTTCGTTAATCGTGGACTATGCTGAAAAAAATAATTCCACTTTCTGCCGCCGGATGAAAATATGCTCCTGTTAGTCAAAGCAGTCAGAATGTGGTGTAGGAGCAGGAAAAGGGGGGGGGGGGGGGGGGACGATCCAGCATCTGATCACGATGGTTGTGACACGTTTATTAGGAAATAGTGATACGTTACAACATGTGTTCAGTACCGTCTCCCGACTCAGCAACATCCTGCATCCGTAACACGACATGGTCGACAGTTGCTCGCAATATAACCAGTGTATAAATTTTTATTTGTAGAACATCCACAACTGTGCTGCAACTTGTTCATCGTAAAAAAAATCCACCACAGTTGTCCTGCACGACAGAAGTCCTTAGAAACTACCATGGTTTCAGGGTCGTAGCCCCGTTATCACGTGTATCTGAAATCTGAAGTGAACCAACACTTGTAACCTACTACATTAAGCAATTAAGAAATTAAAAAAATGAAAGTCTGACATTCAGAAACTGATAAACAGATAATTACCTAGCAGTAGTAGGACATCTTGTCCACGTTCTAACAACTGACAGGGAAACATCTTAGATGGACTGTCCAATAACATCCCAAACTGGAGCTGCAAGGAACTGCAACTTTCAATTGCGACCTGGGAAAATTCATCTTGTCCCAGAATTGCCACTAGAAATGCACGCAGTCTGTAACAATAAAGTCACCATAGCACATTAGCTGGAAGTCGCGCTCTGGACCATAGTTAAACTGAATAACGACTCTGCGCTGCAGAAAGCGCAAGTCAGCTTACAATCTGATATGACGAAGCACGCGAAAACGCCTTTATTTGGGGCTAGTACTTCAAAGGCCTGGCCTGACACAAAGCGGTCCTGCGGTGCGGTCCCTGTTGCAGCGGCTGGCAGTGGCTTTCAGCGGCGAGGGACGCCACACGGGAAGCCGTTCCCACGCACTGACTGGCGACAGCAGTGTACAAGAAAAGTGAGTTTCTCGATTTTCTTGCTGTAAAAAATACTATATACAAACGAAATAAAGCTAACTCACATCCTGGAGTCTGTTTTTCGGTACAGATTCTCCTTTTCCTCTGTTGTTGTTGTTGTTGTTGTTGTTGTTGTTGTTGTTGTCTTCAGTCCTGAGACTGGTTTGACGCAGCTCTCCAAGCTACTCTATCCTGTGCAAGCTTCTTCATCTCCCAGTACCTACTGCGACCTACATCCTTCTGAATCTGCTTAGTGTATTCATCTCTTGGTCTCCCTCTACGATTTTTACCTTCCACGCTGCCCTCCAATGCTAAATTTGTGATCCCTTGATGCCTCAAAACATGTCCTACCAACCGATCTCTTCTTCTAGTCAAGTTGTGCCACAAACTTTTCTTCTCCCCAATCCTATTCAATACCTCCTCATTAGTTACGTGATCTATCCACCTTATCTTCAGCATTCTTCTGTAGCACCACATTTCGAAAGCTTCTAATCTCTTCTTGTCCAAACTAGTTATCGTCCATGTTTCACTTCCATACATGGCTACACTCCATACAAATACTTTCAGAAAAGACTTCCTCACACTTAAATCTATATTCGATGTTAACAAATTTCTCTTCTTTAGAAACGCTTTCCTTGCCATTGCCAGTCTACATTTTATATCCTCTCTACTTCGACCATCATCAGTTATTTTACTTCCTAAATAGCAAAACTCTTTTACTACTTTAAGTGTCTCATTTCCTAATCTAATTCCCTCAGCATCACCCGATTTAATTTGACTACATTCCATTATCCTTGTTTTGCTGTTGTTGATGTTCATCTTATATCCTCCTTTCAAGATACTGTCCATTCCGTTCAACTGCTCTTCCAAGTCCTTTGCCGTCTCTGACAGAATTACAATGTCATCGGCGAACCTCAAAGTTTTTACTTCTTCTCCATGAATTTTAATACCTACTCCAAATTTTTCTTTTGTTTCCTTTACTGCTTGCTCTGTATACAGATTGAATAACATCGGGGAGAGACTACAACCCTGTCTCACTCCCTTCCCAACCACTGCTTCCCTTTCATGTCCCTCGACTCTTATAACTGCCATCTGGTTTCTGTACAAATTGTAAATAGCCTTTCGCTCCCTGTATTTTACCCCTGCCACCTTTAGAATTTGAAAGAGAGTATTCCACTTAACATTGTCAAAAGCTTTCTCTAAGTCTACAAATGCTAGAAACGTATGTTTGCCTTTTCTTAATCTTTCTTCTAAGATAAGTCGTAAGGTCAGTATTGCCTCGCGTGTTCCAGTGTTTCTACGGAATCCAAACTGATCTTCCCCGAGGTCCGCATCTACCAATTTTTCCATTCGTCTGTAAAGAATTCGCGTTAGTATTTTGTAGCTGTGACTTATTAAACTGATAGTTCGGTAATTTTCACATCTGTCAACACCTGCTTTCTTTGGGATTGGAATTATTATATTCTTCTTGAAGTCTGAGGGTATTTCGCCTGTCTCATACATCTTGCTCACCAGCTGGTAGAGTTTTGTCATGATTGGCTCTCCCAAGGCCGTCAGTAGTTCTAATGGAATGTTGTCTACTCCGGGGGCCTTGTTTCGACTAAGGTCTTTCAGTACTCTGTCAAACTCTTCACGCAGTATCGTATCTCCCATTTCGTCTTCATCTACATCCTCTTCCATTTCCATAATATTGTCCTCAAGTCGCCCTAGTATAAACCTTCTATACACTCCTTCCACCTTTCTGCCTTCCCTTCTTTGCTTAGAACTGGGTTGCCATCTGAGCTCTTGATATTCATACACGTGGTTCTCTTCTCTCCAAAGGTCTCTTTAATTTTCCTGTAGGCAGTATCTATCTTACGCCTAGTGAGATAAGCGTCTACATCCTTACATTTGTCCTCTAGCCATCCCTGCTTAGCCATTTTGCACTTCCTGTCGATCTCATTTTTGAGACGTTTTTATTCCTTTTTGCCTGCTTCGTTTACTGCATTTTTATATTTTCTCCTTTCATCAATTAAATTCAATATTTCTTCTGTTACCCATGGATTTCTAGCAGCCCTCGTCTTTTTACCTACTTTATCCTCTGCTGCCTTCACTACTACATCCCTCAGAGCTACCCATTCTTCTTCTACTGTGTTTCTTTCCCCCATTCCTGTCATTTGTTCCCTTATACTCTCCTTGAAACTCTGTACAACCTCTGGTTCTTTCAGCTTATCCAGATCCCATGTCCTTAAATTCCCACCTTTTTGCAGTTTCTTCAGTTTTAACCTACAGGTCATAACCAATAGATTGTGTTCAGAGTCCACATCTGCCACTGGAAATGTCCTACAATTTAAAACCTGATTCCTAAATCTCTGTCTTACCATTATATAATCTATCTGATACCTTTTAGTATCTCCAGGATTCTTCCATGTATACAACCTTCTTTTATGATTCTTGAACCAAGTGTTAGCTATGATTAAGTTATGCTCTGTGCAAAATTCTACCAGACGGCTTCCTCTTTCATTTCTTAGCCCCAATCCATAATCACCTACTACGTTTCCTTCTCTCCCTTTTCCTACTGACGAATTCCAGTCACCCATGACTATTAAATTTTCGTCTCCCTTCACTACTTGAATAATTTCTTTTATCTCATCATACATTTCATCAATTTCTTCATCATCTGCAGAGCTAGTTGGCATGTAAACTTGTACTACTGTAGTAGGCATGGGCTTTGTGTCTATCTTGGCCACAATAATGCGTTCACTATGCTGTTTGTAGTAGCTTACCCGCACTCCTGTTCTTTTATTCATTATTAAACCTACTCCTGCATTACCCCTATTTGATTTTGTATTTATAACCCTGTATTCACCTGACCAAAAGTCTTGTTCCTCCTGCCACCGAACTTCACTAATTACCACTATATCTAACTTTTACCTATCCATTTCCCTTTTTAAATTTTCTAACCTACCTGACCGATTAAGGGATCTGACATTCCACGCTCCGATCCGTAGAACGCCAGTTTTCTTTCTCCTGATAACGATGTCCTCCTGAGTAGTCCCCGCCCGGAGATCCGAATGGGGGACTATTTTACCTCCGGAATATTTTACCCAAGAGGACGCCATCATCATTTAATCATACAGTAAAGCTGCATGTCCTCGGGACACCAGCACAGCAAGGCCGTTTTGGTTAATGTTGCAAGGCCAGATCAGTCAGTCATCCAGACTCTTGCCCCTGCAACTACTGAAAAGGC
This sequence comes from Schistocerca gregaria, assembly GCF_023897955.1. Classification (NCBI taxonomy): domain Eukaryota; kingdom Metazoa; phylum Arthropoda; class Insecta; order Orthoptera; family Acrididae; genus Schistocerca; species Schistocerca gregaria. Next base: position 633,690,400 of record NC_064920.1, on the reverse strand, counting down.
TGCTGCCCCTCTTCAGGAACCACGTTTTTGTCTGGCCTCTCAACAGATACCCCTCCGTTGTGGTTGTACCTACGGTACGGCCATCTGTATCGCTGAGGCACGCAAGCCTCCCCACCAACTGCTAGGTACATGGTTCATGGGGGGCCTTTTCTTCTAAAAAATTAAAAATCGCTTGTTTCAGTTTTGTGCATTTTCTTCACTTTTCTATTCCGGAGAAACTAATTAGTACAAAAAATTGATTTTTGCATATATACACTCCTGGAAATTGAAATAAGAACACCGTGAATTCATTGTCCCAGGAAGGGGAAACTTTATTGACACATTCCTGGGGTCAGATACATCACATGATCTCACTGACAGAACCACAGGCACATAGACACAGGCAACAGAGCATGCACAATGTCGGCACTAGTACATTGTATATCCACCTTTCGCAGCAATGCAGGCTGCTATTCTCCCATGGAGACGATCGTAGAGATGCTGGATGTAGTCCTGTGGAACGGCTTGCCACGCCATTTCCACCTGGCGCCTCAGTTGGACCAGCGTTCGTGCTGGACGTGCAGACCGCGTGAGACGACGCTTCATCCAGTCCCAAACATGCTCAATGGGGGACAGATCCGGAGATCTTGCTGGCCAGGGTAGTTGACTTACACCTTCTAGAGCACGTTGGGTGGCACGGGATACATGCGGACGTGCATTGTCCTGTTGGAACAGAAAGTTCCCTTGCCGGTCTAGGAATGGTAGAACGATGGGTTCGATGACGGTTTGGATGTACCGTGCACTATTCAGTGTCCCCTCGACGATCACCAGAGGTGTACGGCCGGTGTAGGAGATCGCTCCCCACATCATGATGCCGGGTGTTGGCCCTGTGTGCCTCGGTCGTATGCAGTCCTGATTGTGGCGCTCACCTGCACGGCGCCAAACACGCTTATGGCCATCATTGGCACCAAGGCAGAAGCGACTCTCATCGCTGAAGATGACACGTCTCCATTCGTCCCTCCATTCACGCCTGTCGCGACACCACTGGAGGCGGGCTGCACGATGTTGGGGCGTGAGCGGAAGACGACCTAACGGTGTGCGGGACCGTAGCCCAGCTTCATGGAGACGGTTGCGAATGGTCCTCGCCGATACCCCAGGAGCAACAGTGTCCCTAATTTGCTGGGAAGTGGCGGTGCGGTCCCCTACGCCACTGCGTAGGATCCTACGGTCTTGGCGTGCATCCGTGCGTCGCTGCGGTCCGGTCCCAGGTCGACGGGCACGTGCACCTTCCGCCGACCACTGGCGACAACATCGATATACTGTGGAGACCTCACGCCCCACGTGTTGAGCAATTCGGCGGTACGTCCACCCGGCCTCCCGCATGCCCACTATACGCCCTCGCTCGAAGTCCGTCAACTGCACATACGGTTCACGTCTACGCTGTCGCGGCATGCTACCAGTGTTAAAGACTGCGATGGAGCTCCGTATGCCCCGGCAAACTGGCTGACACTGACGGCGGCGGTGCACAAATGCTGCGCAGCTAGCGCCATTCGACGGCCAACACCGCGGTTCCTGGTGTGTCCGCTGTGCCGTGCGTGTGATCATTGCTTGTACACCCCTCTCGCAGTGTCCGGAGCAAGTATGCTGGGTCTGACACATCGGTGTCAATGTGTTCTTTTTTCCATTTCCAGTAGTGTATTTTAGTCTCAGATCACAGTTTCATTATGAAGTGTCTTTTTTTCGATATTAGTCGTGGTTATCGTGACACTTATTTTTTAATAACTATGTAGCTTAAACTTTGAGGTGTTTGCAATAATAAATTTGGTCCCTGGCTGCTTTCGGTTTCGTTCATTTTACGTGATACGTTGCTGCGAACTAAATGTAGCTAACATATCGAAATTGTTTTTAAAGTTGGAACGAAAACCATATCTTATTGCAGTATGGATAAAATAGAAGAAGTGTTTTATTTGAGCGCGCCAGCGCAAAGCACGCTGCCTGAGCATGCTGGGAGAAAAGTACGGCAGTCTGCAGCTGAGCTGTGAATGTACCGTGGAAATAAACACACTGTTTTTCAAGTCTGTGGTCGCTAATAATTAATTTACTTACTGCTATAAGAAAATGATAATGAAGGAGAAGAAGACTTTGTACTGCAACAGCTGGTGCAACACACTCCACCTTTAAAACAAGGCTTGATATAAATTTCTTTACGACACTTGTCAGTCGTCATCCATTAAATGAAGACATTTATTCTGTTGCAAATGGAGTTTTTCCACATACCTGTCAACTACAAACAAAAGCATAGCATTCGCATTTTCACTTCAGGTAGAACATTCTACCGTTTTCAAGACAGCAAAGTAAGTCTGCATTAAAATTTGGCGTGTTTGCACAACTACAAGAGAAATTATTGGAACTGTTTCAACACCTATCAAGCTGAATTTGTTGTAAAAATGGTTAAAATGGCTCTGAGCACTATGGGACTCAACTTATGACGTCATCAGTCCCCTAGAACTTAGAACTACTTAAACCTAAATAACCTAAGGACATCACACACATCCATGCCCGAAGCAGGATTCGAACCTGCGGCCATAGCGGTCTCGCCTAGAACCGCTCGGCCACCCCGGCCGGCTGAATCTCCACAGAGACACACCCTCTACTATCTCATAAGGCAATTAACTGCGGGAACAATCTAAGTCGCATTTTCAGTAAAGGGCAGTTTCGGAGACTGCTACAGAATTAAATTCGAATAAATGAATACTTCTAAGGGTACGTGAAACAAGCGACACCTATGCAATACTGCATCCAAGATCGAATTTTTTGTGTTATCCATAGGTAAATCTATGTCTACATCTATACTCTGCAAACCACTGATGTGCATGGCAGTGGGTGTGCTCTACTGTACCAGATGTGAGGGTTTCTCCCGTTTCATCTACGCAAGGAGTGCGGGAAGAATGTTTATATGCTTCTGTGCGTGCTGTAATTAGCCTAACATTGTCCTCATGACTCCTATGGACCCCCACGGGGCTCGTCACTCTTTGGCTGGTAGTGTTTGGCTACCATGGAGCCCCAGCCTTTGCAACATTTTTTCCCTTCCGTGCTTCATGTCTATCCTCTTGATATCTTTTAGCCCTGCCTTGCGGAACATGTCTGGGGTGTTATTGGGAATGTCCTGCATTCTGTCGCTGATGTAAGAAGTCTCACCTTTGTTTTCCGCTCCCTTTTCCTTTCTTAGTTACCCTTCTCCTGTCGTTCCTCCGCTTCGGCGTTTGAGGCTCCTCTTTTTCTTCTTCCTCCCTGTGCGCTCCCGAAGGCCGATGCGTAACAGGTGACTGGCAGCCCCGGGTCGACAGCTCGGGTGCGCACGCACTCCCTGGTACAGGCCAGGCCCAGGTAGGAGTGATTGCCTTAGCTGCAACCTTCCCAAACTGCCGATTCGTCTCTCTGTCAACTGTTCGGGAGGTGTGACCTGAGGTATGAACAATCACCTAAGGCAGGTGCACCCCTTGTGAAGGGAGCCCCCAGTTGGCAGAAGCGCGCCATTAGAGACGCTGGCAATCATGGGGCATTTCCTCACGATGAGTCAATCATCTTCCCACTTAGTATCTACAAAACGCAAATGTGATGAGGCTAATGATTCAAAGACACTTGCAACTGCACCACAGTTCCAGGTGGTGTTCAAGATGGTCAGTCCTTCGCCATGGTAAATCCGTTTATTATTCAGAAAGGTGTTAATGCAGTTACCGGCCCTTTAAAATCCTGCTCTCGTTTATGGAGTGGCACTTTGCTTTTGGAGACCACTTCTTATTCTCAAGAATAACAACTGCTTGCAGCCTCGCTTCTCCACAGTTACCCTGTTCGTGTCGAGGCCCATAGAACTTTGAATTCTTCTTGTGGTGTAATTTACACCAGGCTGCTCGATGGTCTATCCGAGGCTGAAATCCAGTCTTACCTCTCTGACCAGAGGTGTCATAGCCATACATCGTGTAATGAAAAAGGTAGGTTCCTCCTTAGTACCCGCCCGCACTCTCTTTCTCACCTTTGATACAGTGGTGCTTCCATACAAGGTCAAAGCAGGCTATGAAATGATCACAGTCTGTCCATTCTGAACCAGATGCGCTGCTACGAGAACGTCTTGTCGACACCCAGCCAAATCTGCAACCTTGCCCGAGGGCAATTGTCCACCTCCTTCTCCTCGCTATATTAACTGCAATGGCCGCTATCCCGCCTCCTCTCTGGATTGTCCCATGTATCTTGATGAGTGGACTGGTTCAAATGGGTATGAGCACTATGGGACTTAACATCTGAGGTCATCAGTCCCCTAGAACTTAGAACTACTTAAATCTAACTAACCTAAGGACATCACACACATCCATGCCCGTGGCAGGATTCGAACCTGCGACCGTAGCAGTCACGCGGTTCCGGACTGAAGCACTTAGAACCGCACAGCCACTGCGCCCGGCTGAGGGGACTGTTCAAGGGATCCGGGTAAAGGAAAAAGGGCCTACGCAGTCGCTCACAAGTTACTGGCTAATCACAAACCCTGCGTTCTCCCGTCTGGTACCTATAGTTCTGCTCTTGTTACCCCTATATCCGTGAAAGACATGGCTATGTAGACATGCGATCTCCAATTCAGCTCTGAGGTTGTGAAAACACCCAGCGTCAAGGTAGCATCGCCATCCCTCTGTCCCGCTGTGCAACAAGCAGTCAAACTCTCGCCTCAAGGGGCAATGTCACCAGCTACACAACCGGTAGGCCGAAAAGGCAAGAAGGAGTACTCCCGTGAAGGCTTCCTCTGTCCATCCAGTCAAACGACACCCGAGTCTTCCTCTAACCGGAAAGACTCGAAGAAGTCGAGCAAAGACAAACGATCTTCTCCTTTGCCAACTTGAAGATCATCTACAATGGTGTCGCCACATGATACCTTAGCCCGGCCGACCTCCGTGTCGCCAGTGTACACCAACAACCGTTTTTCAGCGTTGGACTTTACAGATTGACCGCACAAGCAAGCTGATGCTTCTGTGGACCCCATGGTGCAGGATCCTACAATATGACTCTAGCCCGGCTGTCACTCAACAGCCGCCGAGGTGACACCCCTACATCTCTTCCTCATCATGACTCTCCTCCAATGGAACGTTCGCAGCCTTCGGTCAAACAAAGGGGATTTACGGCTGTTTTTAGCACCGCAGCGTCCCCTTGTACTCTGCCTTCAGGAAACAAAATTGCGGCCTCACGATCGCTTTGAGCTTTCACATTTCTTACTGATTCGTTTTGGCCGTCCCCCTGAGGTCGATCCTCCATCTCATGGGGGCGTCATGCAGCTCATACAGAATGACAGACATAGTCAACTCATCTCACTGACTACCAATCTTCAAGGTGTTGCAATTCGCCTTTTCCTTCCCAACCAGATTTTTTCCCTCTATACCATTTATGTCCCTCCAATCATTCTCTGTCACCAAGGCAGACTTCCTTCGGCTTATTGGTCAGCTACCTCCCCCATTTTTGCTACTCGCTGACATCACCCCTTTGGGTTAGTCCTAGGACCTGCCGTCTTGGCAGAGCTTCTTCTGCCTTAACACCAGAGAATCCACTTTCCTTTCCAATTCCTCACACTCCTATTCCCATTTGGACTTATCCTTGTGCGCTGGCCGTCTTGCCCCTCGTCTTGAGTGGTCTGTTCTTTCTGACACCTACTCGAGCGACCGTTTCCCGTGTGCTATCCGTTTGCTGACTCCTACCCCATTCGTGTGCACGGCCAAATGGCAGCTTGCTAAGGCTGACTGGCAGTTTTACTCCTCCCTGGCGACCTTCGAAGAACAAGATTTCCCCAGTTGTGGTGACCAGGTGGAATATCTCACAAACGTTGCCCTTACTGCTGCAAAACATACCATTCCCCGCACTTTCTCCTTACCACGTCACGTCCCAGTCCCTTGGTGGACTGAGGCATAGCGCAACGCAATTCGTGCACGGAGATGTGCTCTCCGCGTTTTTAACCGCCATCCTACGATGGCAAACTGCATTCATTATAAACAGATGCATGCAAAAAGTCGTCGCGTTCTTTGGGATAACAGAAGAGCTTGCTGGATTTCATTGACTAGTTCTTTTAACAGTTGCACCCCTTCCTTTGTCGTGTGGGCCAACCTCCGATGGCTATCTGGGACCAAGATCCATTCCCCAATTTCCAGCCTGACAGTAGCTGATGATGTCATTGTAGATCCTACTGCTATCTCCAACACCTCGGGCCGCCATTTTGCGGAAGTTTCGAGCTCTTCTCACTATCACCCTGCCTTCCTCAATCCGAAAGAGCGGAGGAGGCTAGGGCGATACCCTTCTCTTCTCCAAATCGTGAGTGCTACAATGTCGCCTTTACTATGAGGGAGCTAGAGCATGCTCCCCCCAGGGCCAGACACCGTCCACATTGTGTCGTCTTAACCGCCGTCTGCTTCACGTCTGCTGTGCACCGAGCTAACTTAATTTAAGTATTAACTGTATTTTTCTTACTTGTCACTTCTTATTCCGTTTGTTTTTGCTTTTAGGAAGCTTAAATTGTCGAGTGCTACTAATAGTGTTCCATAGATTTTGTGTTTGTTTTGAATACAGTCAGAGAGAGTCCCTTTAGTCAACCATAGTGCCAGTAGTGCTAGTGTTTGTTTTCAATACAGGTCAGAGACATGTAGTGCTACTTTCATTGTTTTCTACAAGAAGTGGCTAGCATCACAGTTTAGTCAATAATCAGCTGCCTGTAGTGAATTAGCAATCTAGTTAAAAGTTGATTAAGTCTCTTCAGTAAATTGATTCCTTAGGATGGATAGGATGTGTGACTGCTGTGTACGGACGCAGGAGGAGCTGGCCATTCTTCGCGAACAGCTGAGCGTGTTGATGGTCGCGGTCAGCCGTCTTCAGGCTGCTGCCTCGGAGTATAGCGGCAGTGGGGAGTCTGGTGCGTCGCAAGGTACACCCCAGGTGTTACATGCTTCACTCACTGTCCCTGCTATCGAGACATCTTCGCGGGTACCGGGCGCGGTTGGGCCACCCTCTCCCCAAGGGGAGTGGCGGGTTCAGCGGCGTTCGCGGCGCACGAGGCGGAGGGTAAATGTGGAGGCTGACCGTGTGGCATGGCCCCCTCTGCCTGTGAGTGGACAGGTGGCTGCTCCTTCAGCAAGGTCCGAGCAGGCACACGGGGGGAGGGGTTTATTAGTTACTGGGAGCTCCAACGTTAGGCGGGTGATGGAGCCCCTTAGGGAAATGCGGAAAGTTCGGGGAAGAAGGCCAGTGTTCACTCTGTCTGCTGGCCGAGGGGTCTCATCCGAGATGTGGAGGAGGCCCTACCGGCGGCGATAGAGAGCACTGGGTGCACCCGACTGCAAATTGTTGCTCATGTCGGCACCAATGACTCCTGCCGTCTGGGTTCAGAGATCATCCTCAGTTCGTACAGGCGGTTGGCGGAATTGGTGAAGGCGGAAAGCCTCGCTCGCGGGGTGGAATCAGAGCTAACTATTTGTAGTATCGTTCCCAGAACCGATCGCGGTCCTCTGGTTTGGAGTCGAGTGGAAGGCTTAAATCAGAGGCTCAGACGATTCTGCGGAGAGCTGGGGTGCAAATTTCTCGACCTCCGCTATCGGGTGGAGAAGTGTAGGGTCCCCCTGAATAGGTCAGGCGTGCACTACACGCCGGAAGCGGCTACAAGGGTAGCGGAGTACGTGTGGAGTGCACATGTGGGTTTTTTAGGTTAGAGAATTCCTCCCTATGCCCGACAAGACGCCTCCTGAGACGCGGCAAGGTAGGAATAGGCAAAATGCAACAGGGAATAACAATATCAATGTGCTAATAGTAAACTGCAGGAGCATCTATAGAAAGGTTCCAGAACTGCTCTCATTAATAAACGGCCACAACGCCCATATAGTACTAGGGACAGAAAGTTGGCTGAAACCAGACGTAAACAGTAATGAAATCCTAAACTCAGATTGGAATGTATACCGCAGAGACAGGCTGGACAGTGAAGGGGGAGGCGTGTTTATAGCGATAAGAAGTGCAATAGTATCGAAGGAAATTGACGGAGATCCGAAGTGTGAAATGATTTAGGTGAAGGTCACGGTTAAAGCAAGCTCAGACATGGTAATTGGATGTCTCTATAGGCCCCTGGGCTCAGCAGCTGTTGTGGCTGAGCACCTGAAGAATTATTTGGAAAATATTTCGAGTAGATTTCCCCACCATGTGATAGTTCTGAGTGGAGATTTTAATTTGCCGGATATAGACTGGGAGACTCAAACGTTCATAACGGGTGGCAGGGACAAAAATACAGTGATTTTTTTTTTAAGTGCTTTATCTGAAAACTACCTTGAGCAGTTAAACAGAGAATCGACTCGTGGCGATAACACATTAGACCTTCTGGTGACAAACAGACCAGAACTATTTGTAACAGTTAATGCAGAACAGGGAATCAGCGATCATAAAGCAGTTACCGCATTGATGATTTCAGCCGTAGATAGAAATAGGAAGATTTTTCTGTTTATCAAAACTGACAAAAAGCAGATTACAGAGTACCTGATGGCTCAACACAAAAGTTTTGTCTCAAGTGCAGATAGTGTTGAGGATCAGTGGACAAAGTTCAAAACCATCGTACAATGTGCGTTAAATGAGTATGTGCCAAGCAAGATCGTAAGAGATGGAAAGAGCCACCGTGGTACAACAACCGAGTTAGAAAACTGCTGCGGAAGCAAAGGGAACTTCACAGCAAACATAAACATAGCCAAAGCCTTGCAGACAAACAATAATTACGCGAAGCGAAATGTAGTGTGAGGAGGCTATGCGAGAGGCGTTCAATGAATTCGAAAATAAAGTTCTATGTACTGACTTGGCAGAAAATCCTAAGAAATTTTGGTCTTATGTCAAAGCGGTAGGTGGATCAAAACAAAATGTCCAGACACTCTGTGACCAAAATGGTACTGAAACAGAGGATGACAGACTAAAGGCCGAAATACTAAATGTCTTTTCCAAAGCTGTTTCACAAAGGAAGACTGCACTGTAGTTCCTTCTCTAGATTGTCGCACAGATGACAAAATGGTAGATATCGAAATAGACGACAGAGGGATAGAGAAACAATTAAAATCGCTCAAAAGAGGAAAGGATGCTGAACCTGATGAGCTACCAGTTCGATTTTACACAGAGTACGTGAAGGAACTAGCCCCCCTTCTTGCAGCGGTGTACCGTAGGTCTCTAGAAGAGCGTAGCGCTCCAAAGGATTGGAAAAGGGCACAGGTCATCCCCGTTTTCAAGAAGGGACGTCGAACAGATGTGCAGAATTATAGAGCTATATCTCTAATGTCGATCAGTTGTAGAATTTTGGAACACGTATTATGTTCGAGTATAATGACTTTTCTGGAGAGTAGAAATCTACTCTGTAGGAATCAGCATGGATTTCGAAAAAGACGGTCGTGTGAAACCCAGCTCGCGCTATTCGTCCACGAGACTCAGAGGGCCATAGACACGGGTTCACAGGTAGATGCCGTGTTTCTTGACTTCCGCAAGGCGTTCGATACAGTTCCCCACAGTCGTTTAATGAACAAAGTAAGAGCATATGGACTATCAGACCAATTGTGTGATTGGATTGAAGAGTTCCTAGATTACAGAACGCAGCATGTCATTCTCAATGGAGAGAAGTCTTCCGAAGTAAGAGTGATTTCAGGTGTGCCGCAGGGGAGTGTCATAGGACCGTTGCTATTCACAATATACATAAATGACCTGTTGGATCACATCGGAAGTTCACTGAGACTTTTTGCAGATGATGCTGTGGTGTATCGAGAGGTTGTAACAATGGAAAATTGTACTAAAATGCAGGAGGATCTGCAGCGAATTGACGCATGGTGCAGGGAACGGCAATTAAATCTCAATGTAGACAAGTGTAATGTGCTGCGAATACATAGAAAGATAGATCCCTTCTCATTTAGCTACAAAATAACAGATCAGCAACTGGAAGCAGTTAATTCCATAAATTATCTGGGAGTACGCATTAGGGGTGATTTAAAATGGAATGATCATATAAAGTTGATCGTCGGTAAAGCAGATGCCAGACTGAGATTCATTGGAAGAATCCTAAGGAAATGCAATCCGAAAACAAAGGAAGTAGGTTACAGTACGCTTGTTCGCCCACTGCTTGAATACTGCTCAGCAGTGTGGGATCTGTACCAGATAGGGTTGATAGAAGAGATAGAGAAGATCCAACGGAGAGCAGCGCGCTCCATTACAGGATCATTTAGTAATCGCGAAAGCGTTACGGAGATGATAGATAAACTACAGTGGATGACTCTGCAGGAGAGACGCTCAGTAGCTCTGTACGGGCTTTTGTTGAAGTTTCGAGAACATACCTTCACCGAAGAGTCAAGCAGTGTATTGCTCTCTCCTACATATATCTCGCGAAGAGACATGAGGGTAAAATCAGAGAGATTAGAGCCCACACAGAAGCATACCGACAATCCTTCTTTCCACGAACAATACGAGACTGGAATTGAAGGGAAACCGATAGAAGTACTCAGGGTACCCTCCGCCACACACCGCCAGGTGGCTTGCGGAGTATGGATGTAGATGCAGATGTAGATGTAGATTCAGATGTTGCAGCACCTTTCTCTTGCGAGGAAGCACTTCCTGTTTAACTCGTACAACCGAATCAGGGCAGGGGGTACATTTACCGGACGCTGGCGTGAGGCCACCGTCTTCCCATACCTAAGCCCGTTAAGGACAAAAATCTTCCTTCTAGCTACCACCCCATCCCTCTTACCAACTGCATTTGCAAGGTGATGGAACGTATGATTCATGCCCGGCTGGTATGGTGGCTCGAGTCTCGAAATGCACAGTGTGAATTTTGAGCGTAGCGTTCTGCAGATGACCATCTCATTACTTTGTCCACCCATGTCACGAACGGATTTTTGCGGAAATCCCAGACTGTAGCGATGTTTTTCTATTTGGAGAAGGCCTACGACACCTGCTGGAGAGCTGGTATCCTCCATACACTTTACACATGGGGCTTCCATGGCTGCTTCCCCTGTTTCCTTCAGACATTTTTAAAAGACAGAGTTTTCAAGATGGGCTCTGCCTTGTTGGACACCTTTATCCAGGAAAACGGTGTGCCTCACGGTTCTGTCCCGAGCGTCGTCCTCTTTGCTATCGCAATTAACCCTATAATGGCCTGTCTCCCACTGTGCATAACTGGCTACCTTTTTGTTGATGATTTCTCTTTTCCACTGACAAAACCACCTGTATGAATTTCTGTCGGTGCGAGTGGTTCCTCCCACCACCTTTACATCTTGAGCCTGTTGCCTTTACGTTCGTTGAAACTACGAAATGGGGCTCATGATCGATAGGAAACTCTTGGTCCTCTCATGTGTCTTATCTGGCAGCCTGCTCTACTCAGTTTCTCATTGTCCTACATGTCTTCAATGGTACTCCCTGGGGTGCCGATCTAACCACCCTCCTCCATTTGTACCAGTCCATTGTCCGTTCGAAACTCGACTATGGCTGCTTTTATTATGTGTCTGCACATCCATCCCTTTTACGTCATCTCAACACTATCCACCATCGTAGCATCCATTGGGCCATGGGCGCCTTTTACACCAGCCCGGTTGAGAGTCTGTATGCTGAAGCTGCTGAACTACAACTGTCCTACTGCCGTGACTTTCTCCTCAGCAGGTATGCATGCCGTTTGTCTGCCATGCATGGCCACCCATCCTATGCCTCCTTCGATGATTCCTTTGATCGCCAGTATGGGGCACGTCCCTCTTCTCTGCTGCCTCCTGGAATCCACTTTCAGCGCTTGCTACGCGGCTTAACTTTCCCGGTGGGTGTGAACCCTTCACCACCTTGGCTTTGTGAAGCGGCCCATGTTAACTTTGGCCTTCTTTCGCTTCCTAAGAACACTACTCCAGCCTCACTCTATTGCCTTCAGTTTCACGACCTGCGCTTGGAACTTCGCGATAGTACCTTTGTATACACTGATGGCTCTCAGACTGACCATGGGGTCGGGTGTCCCTTCCTCATTGGCACCCGTGTCTTTCGATGTCGGCTCAGTATTTACAGCCAAGCTCTTCGCCCTTTATCAGGCCATGGAGTACATCCAGCGACACAGCCTTTTCATTTGTGTCCTCTGCTCAGACTCAGTCAGTGCCCTTCAAAGTCTATGTGGACTGTACACTGCCAATCCCTTAGTGCATCGGTGGTCACTGTGGCTGAGCGGTTCTAGGCACTTCAGTCCGGAACCACGCGGCCACTATGGTCGCAGGTCCGATTCCTCCCTCGGGCATGGATGTGTGTGATGTTCTTAGGTTAGTTAGATTTAAGTAGTTCAAAGTTCTAGGGGAATGATGACCTCAGAAGTTAGGTCCCATAGTGCTCAGAGCCATTTGAACCATTTTTTATCTGTACAGTTACCCCTATCTGTCTGTTCCTAACTATTACATAAGTACTATATCAAGTAAGTCCATCTATCCATCATCTTTTGCTCTGGGAATCCAATCTACCAGAACTGTATTAAGTCTGAATCAGGTTTCGTCACGTTACATTGACTTAAATATAAAGAAAAGCTAGGCAGAGCAACATCAGAATCTCCATGGTGCTAGGAAGTGCGGCACTTAAGCTCACTGGTACTTGACTTCTCCTATTTCGGTACTGCTCTACATGCTGTAGCGTTTGTTCCAGAGATATCCACCCTTCTTGGGCTACTATCATTTGGCTTAAGGAGTGGTCCAGACCTGGCTCCCAAGTATCGTTCAGAAAGGTAAGATTCTCTTTGGAAAAGATCCCTAGTGGTTCGTCTGGTCAGTATAGCTGTGACTGTCACATTATGTAGATTAAGTCCGGTCATAGGCGCTGGTAAATGAAACATTAATTTGTAGTCTGCTCCTTCACAACCCCAAACATTTTGCCCCTGCTCATAACAACCCGTAGCCCGCCCGGTTAGCCATGCGGTCTAACGCACGGCTTTCTGGTTTGGGAAGGAGCGCCTGGTCCCTGGCACAAATCCGCCCGATGAACTTGTGCTGCGATCCGGTGAGCTGGCCAGTCTGTGGATGGTTTTTAGGTGGTTTTCCATCTGCCTCAGCTGATTCCCCTTATTCTGCCTTAGCTACACTATGTTGGCAATTGCTGCGCAAACAAGTTCTCCACATATGCGTACACCACAATTACTCTACCACGCACACATAGGGACAACACTTGTCTGGTATGAGACATTCCCTGGGTGACCAACTGGGGGCCCAACCGCACAATAACCTTAAAAGAGTGGCTCGGAGTGGGGCAGCAGAGGGGTGCAGTGGACTGCGGTAGTCGTCATTGGGTTGTGGACCACTGTGGATGCGGCGGGGATGGAGCCTCTCAGTCGTTTCTAGGCCCCCAGTTAACATACAATACAACAACCCTTCTTCTCCTACTTGCATAAATTTCCCAACTGCCATTAGCTTCATCGGATTAGTGTGTACTGTGTACCACCTAAATACTGCATGTTTCCCAGGTACTGATATTTTTACCAATACATACAATTGTGCATTACCTGTTACTATGCCCATTGCTGCACTATCGTAGTAAAATGGTAAATTCTGACTACTTGGTTCTACTACAAATTCCTCAGCCCCTTCAGAAATTGCTCGAGTGACAGCAAGATAAGAGTTAATTGACAATGCAGCCCCTGATGGAGTGCCTCTTGCCAATTTGTTAACTTGACACTTGTGTCCCAGATGCTATCACCTCATGACTGCAATAACCTTATCAAGGTGAACCTTGCATCTAATGCCCGCATTCGTGCTTGCACGGGCTCCAAATCCTGGTTCAGGTGACTAGCCGAGGCTATAATATAAAGCTTGACTACCTTAGTCAGCTGGTGGAGCATGAACTGTGTTGTTCAGTACGCCACTCTCCAATTTCTTAATTTGCGTGGAATGCCACTCTACAGTTGCCTTCTTCACTTCTGCTAACCCTCTTCCTGCTTCTGCCATTTCATTCATTTTGCTCACATTGCTTTCGTCTGCTACCCCGAAGATTGTCTTCTATATTCTAGCCCCAGCATCTATCCATCCCCTTTTTGCTCTTCTAAGCTCATGCAAACTACTTCAATCACCTCTTGCATCTGCTCCTTTAATTCCGCGTATACGCCAAGCAGTTTCCTGTGTTCCTTTTAGACCTCTCTCTGATTCCCACTACTAATCACCAATTCTTGCACCCTGAAAATACTTCATCCAGCCTCTTGATTTCATTTTGTAACTCCCACTCATCAAATACGAAAGTTTCTACTTTGCATGGCAACCTGAGGACAGGGATACATATCACGTACCCTCCCCCAAGAATCCTGCTATCTTTGAACTGCGACCATCTTATTGTTCTACTGTCAGACTACCACAAATAAATATATGGGTCTACTACTATCAACATTACATCCTACACTACTCATACAAATAAACTGCACAAAATTTATGCACATAACTACTCTCTTGAACTTAATGCATAAGCATCTGAGGTATCTGGATTTCCCTCTCCCTTTGCTATATGACTGTCATTTCACTACAACCCGATACAATACTCACCAGCTTCTAACTTCTAACTAAATTCTTACACAGATCAACAACTACAAGGAAACAACAAATTGCGATTCCTCAATGTTTAAAAAAATGATTTAACATCTGAAGAGCTTCATATATTATGCAATTAAATGCTTCTTGCCACATGTTTTCAGAAAAAATTACACAAATAAGAATAATGACAATACTTTCAAAACACTTTCAAATTAAATGGGAAATAACTCTTGTACCAATTTTATATATAACTTCCGTCTATGAAAAATTATTGAGAATGAATTAAGTCATTAGATTTACAACTTTGAAACCATTGTATCATGTCATGAATGTAATGTGAGTTATTGTGTTCCACCAAATATTTGACAGAGATAAGAGCACTGACCAGTTCCATTACAAGAGGCACATGAATGAAAAATATTGTCATCTGATATCAGTAAGGCAGTGAACACGCCTAGGGATGAAAGGGGAGGTTGCAGGCAAAAAAGAAAAATTTTGACATTTTACAAAACCTGCCCTAGAATAATATTTATTCTTTCCTGCACAAAATGATGCATAAATTATCTTTGTGTGACACTTAGATGTGGGCAATTTCAACTTCTTGAGGCGTAATGAATAGTCCATTTAATTTTGGGCAAGCAGCTATGCAAATAAAATTTTTTCCACTGGTATTTCAGTGGCATATCATCTAGCCATCATCAGAGTTGCAAGACTACTGACAAGGTGCCAAGTGCAGCATTATATGCTCCACCACAGAGGTACTAGGTGTGCAGGTCACAGATGCTGGCCGAGGACAAAGAGATATGCTTACACATGCTCTGCTTGTGGCAAAGGTGTACACACATTCTATTTGCTTATCAATGTATGTTCAGTGACGATGACACCATTACAACTTCTCTGCAGTTTAATTACCCCAGGAGCCAGATTCCATGATTTTTCCAAATTAAAACCATTATCTCAATGTGTTAAATTATTAGCTAATCTATCTCTATAGCTTCCTTGAAGACAGAATCCCAAAAGGAAGAGGTGGATGCATGTTTTTGCCCTATGTGGGTGCTCTGTGCTTGAAGAAAGGCCATACACTTGAGAAACACTGTGTTAAAGTGATCTTCTGACCACCCACAAAGATTGTAGCTTTACTCAGCTCTGTAAAGAACAATTTATTGCTTTGTAAGGCTGTTGTGTATCAGATTCCCTGCGGATATTGTGAGAAGTCGTACATAGTCAAATAACACGCACCATTCATGAGAGATGTGTGGAACATCAGAGATACACACATTGGCCGAATATTGAATTGACACATGGCATTCCATAAACTACAATGATGTGAAAAGCTTTACATCCACCTCTTCATTTTGAGATTCTGTCTTCAAAGAAGCTGTAGAAATTAGATTATCTACGAATTTAGCAAATGAAATAACGGTTTTAATTTGGACAAAGCATGGAATGCGGCTCTTGGAGTAATTAAACTGACGAGAAATTACAATGTTGTCACCACCACTGAACATACATGGATAAGTAAATAGAATGACTGTATGCCTTCACCACAGGCTGCATGTGTGTAAGCCTATCTTTTTGCTGTCAACCAGTGTCTGTGACCCACATGTGGAGTACTGCCATGGTGGAGCATGTAAGACTGCACTTGGCACCTTGTCATCAGTCTTTAGACTCATTCTGAGGATGGCCAGATGATATGCAGCTGAAATATCAGTGGAAGAAATTTTATTTGTGTGGCTGCAGGCCTGAAATTTAATGGACTATTCATTATGCCACAAGAAACTGAAAATGCACACGTCTATGTGTATTACAAAGATAATTTATGCACCATTTTGTGCAGGAAAGAATAAATAATATTCTAGGGCATATTTTGTAAAATGTCAAAAGTTTTGAATTTTTACCTGCAACCTCCCCTTAAGTATTCCCTTATTTTTCATTCATTCATTTCATTTTTAATTTTCTGGTCTTACATGCATATCACTGAAATCACCAAATTTTGGACATGCATTTGTTTATTTGTGAATATCTTGGAAACTACACCTTATAGAAGGCAGTGATTTTCATCTGTGGACAGAAAATATGTGGTGCTCAATGTTAGTCACACTGCTGTATTGTCTGTCACTTGGCAAGTGTTTTGAGTGAAACAGTGACTTTTGGTGAAGTCTGGTGCAGTTTGACATAATATAAACATGCCTAGAAGTGCAAGTCTCTTCAATAAATGTAAGTTTTGAGGTAACCAACGCACTAGAAGTGTAAAACCAAGTGTTGTTCAAGAGTTAGAACCCACAAGAAGTGTAAAATCAAATAACCTCAATGTGCCACCAGAAAAGAAAGTAGCTGTGACATCACCCACTGTAAGTAAAGCTGAAATAGATAAACAATATGAGGAACTAGGATCACTGCAGGATAATTTAGGAAATAGCTCTTCTGGTCTAGGTTGTGTTTGTGTGATATGAACATTTTAATTCAGGTGTTGTATGATTTATTGTGTTGTAAAATTTATGGCAGAAAAGTAATTATTGAAGAAGATTTTTCTGTAAGAATTGGACTTGCTATGACAATAGCAGTTACTTGCACTGGCTGCGACAACAGAAAGTCATTTGTAATGTCAAATGAATGCAACAATAATCTGTATGAGGTAAATGTAAGACTTTTCTATGCCATGAGAGCTATTGGAAAAGGTCTTAGTGCAAGCTCAGTGCTTCTGTTCGTTTATGAATCTACCATCTCTACCTTCAAAAATTCAGAGGCACACTGCAGTTATAGGAGAAACAATTCACTCTGTCGCTTCCCTGCCAATGAAGTCTGCAACAAATGAAGCTATTGAAATGAATGAAGGCAGCATTGATATACCAGTTGCTTTTGATGGGACATGGCAAAAGTGTGGCCACACGTCAAAAAATTCGGTTGCCAAAATCACAAGTGTAGACACAGGCAAAGAAATTGATTTTGAGGCTCTTACAAAACATTGCTGTAGCTCCTGTGAGAAAAATGGGAAAAAATTAACATGAAAACTGTCAGAAAAATTACGAAGGAACCATCAGAGGAATAGGAATTGATGCCGCCGTGAAAATGAAAATGTTTAGCCATTCACTGCAAGAACGTGTCTGATACACATAGTACTTTGGGGATAGGGATTCTAAAGCATATAAGTGTTTTATTGAAGCAAATTGATATGAAAATATTGTGATAAAGAAATTGGAATGGAATGTGTTCGGCATGTGCAAAAGAGGATGAGCACATGACTCAGAAAATTAAAACAAACTCTTCACATCACCGCACTGCCTAATGGCAAGTCATCTAGAGGTCGGCTGACTGATAAAACAATAAATCAGCTTCAGCAGTATTATGGAATGGCCATCAGAAATAACAGAAATGATTTAGAAATTATGAGAAAAGCAGTCTGGGCCTCATAGATCCACAAACTTTCAACCGACAGAAAACCGGCACATTCACTCTGCCCGCCTGGCCTGGAAGGCTGAAGTTTCAAGAGTGTCTTTTGAACACAAGAACTCTATTCCTGAAGCTGTTACAAAAGCAATCAAACTAACTTACAGGGTCCTAGCTCACCCAGACCTGTGTAAGTGTCTACATGGGCGAACACAGAATCATAACGAGTCATTCAATAACATTATTATTTGGATATGAGTTCCCAAAAATGTTTTTGTAGGGCTCAATACATTAAAATGGAGAGTTAGTGATGCTGTACTAACATTTAATGATGGAAACATCAGAAGGATAAGACTTCTAAAACATCTTAACATCATTCCAGGCTACCATACTGTAAACAGATTGAGGTTATTGGACAAGTTGAGTCTTGCCAAGTCACGGCATGCAGCTCAGTTCACCACCAAAGGGGCAAGGTCAATCAGAAGAAAGAAGCTTTAAGAGAAGAAAGCTAGCAAAGATGATGATGCTGACTGTGTTGCTGGGTGTTTTTGAGACTTAATTTAAAATTACAAGTCAATTTTTATCATTTTAAACTTAAAGTGTGATTTTCTCAAAACGAATTTTTTTATGCTTTATGTTCCTTTATATCAAAAAGTACTTGCAATAGCTATATAAAACTTTGGCATCTTTTTCATTATAACATACTGCACCTACTGAAGCACAACCATAGCAATAATTTGAATAGACAGACATCTAGGGCATTATAAGTACAATTATTTGTAATAAAAAATAACATAATTGAATATACATATGTATCTCTCCTTCTATTGTATCTCATATCTTAATTCTGGTTCAGTAGACATAAATAACATGAATAAGATACCTGTAAAAATTTCACAGTGTTATCTTCATTGGTTCAAGAGATAAAGGCATATAAAGTAGGCTAATGAAACATTGCCCACATAGGCCCTGCAAACTCCACTTAAAACATATAAATGATGAAAACTTGACAGTTGATAGGTAACATTATGGTAATGATAACAGTAGCACCACAATTAAAAGTGCATTAGGAAAGGTATGTGAAGATATGCATCCATATTCATCAGAAGAGACAAAAAATTATTTACATAAATTAAGGAAATCATATATGTCTGTGAGTGATGTGCTGCAAAAATTGGAACCACACACAATGAAAGATAGGTAAAGGGTATGGAGTTCAAAGAGTGAGAGGAAGATCTTATACATGAAGCTGAGAAAAGAGGGATCGTAATATACAATGAAATCCTTACATTTTTATTCAAACTGATAAGTTTAGTAGGTAACTGTTTAATTGACACTGGAAGTCCAGTTGTGGGATCTCTGAAAAATTGAGGAATAGACTTTGATAGCATATCTGTTGCAAATTATGGCACCAGATGTTGGTCACTGTGTAGGTACATTACAAGAATTATTTCATTTGTATGTAAATGTCAATGGCAAAAGATCACTTCACTTTGGAGTATAATCAGCTGATTTTCACTATAAATTCTAAGTACATTATTTGTTATACATTACAACCAAAACTGGAATATAACAAACATGAATATATTAATTTCTAAATTATTTAGGCAGAACTGCAGTAGTAGTATTTGAAGTGTTCAACATAATAATACTGAGAAGAAGTTAGAAATATCATAATCAGTATAACTTAAAGTAATTAATGATATCTGAATGTATGTTGTCAACTCAACTATAACTGTTTATTTGTAAAAGCTAATGTTTGTAAATCGTAAAAACTACTACTCAATGTGAATTTTTTTAGATCAAAATCAAGGTTAACTCATCATCAAATTGTTCAGATCTGTGAAACTTTGACTGTAAATAATAAAATTTTGATAAGTAACAATCTAAGTCCTGGATTCTAATAATTGTGATTTTATATAATGGATGAGGTTGAGGCTATGGCAGTAGGTGCTGTGCAGGATTAAGCCACAGTGAGACTTAATGCTAATGCCAGTGCTGGGACAGTACTTGTGACTCTGCCCATATCTTTGTTGTAATATATAATTGAAGACAAAGTTTGCTGCATGGCCTAGGTTATTTGGTAATTAGTATACCACAAAATTGTCCTGATACCACTTAAAATGGATGCCAGGGATGCTTAAAAGGAAAAGTTATTATCTTTGCACCACCCATACCTCAAAATGGAGACTTTTAATGCTGATGCATTTCATACCTACATAAAAGAAGCAGATGTAACCATTAAAGAAATTACAAGGCAGATGCCTGAAACCAACTCCTGTTCATAAATTGTACAATGTAGCAGACATTACTCCTTCTGACAGGAAGTAGCTGCAAATGCTGGAAGGAAGAAATTCAAAGAAAATGAGTTGCACTCATCTGTGGAAATGCACTATCAAGATCTAGGTTGAAGGCAGGAAGGAGCCTATTACTGTCAGGCCTGCACTAGGTATATCAGTCAAGAAAGCTGGAGAAAAGCTGCTAGGAGCCAAAATAAGTCATCTCCAGGGAGGGGTAAAGCCGGCAGAATGCTTGCCAGCTAGATATAACATAGGCTGACCACATGGAGATTGCTGAACAGGTTAGAAACAGGCAGTGGCAAATCTAGGCACAATAACCAACACTGTTTGAATGTTGAGATGCACAGACAACAAAACATCTGTGTCAGCATTTATGTTGTCCTGATGCCTGCAATAAAGAGGAGTTTTTCAAGGTACAGGAAAACACTGTAGCAGTAGTTTTTAAAGGAAATCATATTCACTATTGACTGTAGAAGTTATTTATTACACAGTTGCAGTTTTGCCCTTTGGGCCATTTTCAAGTGGTACTGCAAAAGAATTTGCTTCAGCACGTAATAGACTTTAAAATCCTCTGATGTGTTTACGTGTCATTATCACAAATTAGCTTGTTTCTGGCCAAAGGCTGTTTGATATAGCAATGATACTAATTTCAACAAATCTGAAAAATTTTACATTCTATTGTCTTTATTTTCCTTCAGTATCTGTCACAGCCACAACAGAAGTCATTTTTTTGTGTTGACTGGTTGCAGACAATCATATCCATTTTCAAACCATGGCCTAAAAAAGATTTTATGGTGATAACAAAGGCAAAATTACAATGAATCTCTATGATTGTACTACAATCTGATCATTACACAAAGCATTACAAAAATTTTACACCTTTGCAGTACATACAGTTTCCACCAATGTACACATATGCTTTATACTGCACTATTAACCATTACATAGATATCTACATCTACATCTACATATATATTCTGCAAGCCACCTTACAGTACATGGCGGAGCATACCCTTTAATA
This sequence comes from Schistocerca gregaria, assembly GCF_023897955.1. Classification (NCBI taxonomy): domain Eukaryota; kingdom Metazoa; phylum Arthropoda; class Insecta; order Orthoptera; family Acrididae; genus Schistocerca; species Schistocerca gregaria. The sequence continues at coordinate 633,669,167 of NC_064920.1, read as the reverse complement.
CAACTAGTCATTTACTTTCCTGTTACACTCACAAATAGAGCAAGGAAAAAATGACTGTTTATATGCCTCCATATAAGCTTTAATTTCTTGTGTCTTGTCTTCATGGTCCCTACATGAAATGTATGTGGGCAGCAGTAAGATTGTTCCACAGTCAACTTCAAATGCCGGTTCTCTAAACTTTCTCAGTTTTGTTCTACAAAATGAATATCTTCTTCCCTCCAGGGGCTCCCATTTGAACTCCCAGAGCATATCTGTAACATTTGCATGCTCATCAAACCTAGTGATAACAAATCTAGCGGCTCACCTCTGAATTCCCAAGAAAATAGTTAAACATAATTCCAAGAAAACATATAAAAAACCTTGGCTAACTAAAGGAATAAGAATATCATGCAACCGTAAAAGAGAACTGTATCTAACAGCAAGAGGGAGTACTGATCTCGAAATTGTTCAATATTATAAAAACTATTGTGCGGTACTAAGAAAAGCTATGAAAAAGTCCAGAAGCATGTGTATCATGTCTAAGATCAGTAACTCTGATAATAAAATTAAAGCAATTTGGAATATTATTGAAAGGGAAACAGGGCAACCAAGAGCACAGGAAGACTATAGTGCCATAAAACTGAATCACAAGTGTACTAACAAACAATCAGAAATTGAAAATATTTTCAATAATCATTTTTTAAATGTTGTGGAGAAAATAGGATCTAGATCTTCACTAGAAGAGGCAAGGCTTCTAATAGAAGAGGCCATACCTGTGCTGTTTGAAACAACTGTATTTCCACCAACCTCCCCCTCTGAAATCAGTAAAATAATAAACTCACTGAAAAGTAAAAGCTCTTACAGAATTGATAGCATTTCCAGCAAGATACTTAAAGCTTGTTCCCCACAGATAAGTAGGATTCTCAACCACGTATGTAATAGCTCTTTGGAGCAGGGTGTTTTCCCCGATAGACTGAAATATGCCATTGTAAAACCATTGCATAAAAATGGGGATACGTCGGATGTAAACAACTATCGCCCAATCTCTCTTCTGACAGCTCTATCAAAAAATTTTTGAGAAAGTAATGTATTCAAGAGTAGCCTCCCATATTTGTAAAAATAAAGTACTAACAAAATGTCAGTTTGGCTTTTCAGAAAGGCTTTTCAACAGAAAATGCTATATATGCTTTCACTGATGGAATATTAAATGCTCTGAATAACTGGACATCACCCATTGGTATTTTTTGTGATCTCTCAAAGGCCTTTGATTGTGTAAACCATGGAATTCTTTTAGATAAGCTAAATCATTATGGTTTGAGAGGGGCAGTGCATAAATGGTTTAATTCATACTTAACTGGAAGAATGCAGAAAGTTGAAATAAGTGGTTCATGTAATTTTAAAACAACAGCTGATGAGAGGTTAAACTGGAAGCAACACATTGATGGTCTGCTGAAACGTCTGAGTTCAGCTACGTATGCTATTAGGGTTATTGCAAATTTTGATGATAAGAATCTCAGTAAATTAGCTTACTATGCCTACTTTCATTTGCTGCTTTCGTATGGCATCATATTCTGGGGTAATTTATCATTGAGTAGAAAAGTCTTCATTGCTCAAAAACGTGTAATCAGAATAATTGCTGGACCCCACCCACGGTCATCCTGCAGACATCTATTTAAGGATCTAGGGATCCTCACAGTAACTTCACAGTATATATATTCACTTATGAAATTTGTTGTTAATAATCCAACCCAGTTCAAAAGTAATAGCAGTGTGCATAGCTATAACACCAGGAGAAAGGATGATCTTCACTATGCAGGGTTAAATCTGACTTTGGCACAGAAAGTGGTAAATTGTACTGCCACGAACGTCTTGGGTCACCTACCAAACAGCATCAAAAGCCTGACAGATAGTCAATCAACATTTAAAAATAAATTAAAAGAATTTCTAGATGACAACACCTTCTACTCATTGGCTGAATTTTTAGATATAAATTAAGGGAGGGGAAAAAAAACTAACTTAAACATTAGTGTCATGCAATATTTTGTGTAATGTAATATCTTGTACAGACATCTTTTATTAACCTGACACGTTCCACATCATTACGAAGTGTCGTATTCATGATCTATGGAGCAAGTATTAATCTAATCTGATCTAATCTAATTGCTTCAATATCTTCTTTCAATCTCACCTGGTGCTGATCCCAAAAAATCAATTATTACTCAAGAATAGGTCTCACTAGCATCCTATATGCAGTCTCCTTTGCAGATGAACCACACTTTCCTAAAATTCTTTCAATAAACCGAGAAGTCAACCATTCACCATCCCTACCACAATCCTCACATGCTCCTTCCATTTCATATTGCTTCACAATGTTGTTCCCAGATATTTAAACAATGTGACTGTGTCAAGCAGGTCACTACTAATGCTGTAACTGAACATAACACAGGTTTGTTCGTTTTCCTACTCATCCAAATTACAAATTAACTTACCTTCCTTCCTTCCTTCTTCTTCTTCTTCTTCTTCTTCTCTCTCTCTCTTTTAAGCCTGCTGCCATTCATCATTACCAACTAGAAATTTTGTCTGGGTCATCTTGTCATCTTGTATCTTGTGTCAACCTGCAGTCACTTGTCTTTGACACTTTCTTGTACACCACAGCATCATCAGCAAACAACTGCAGAGTGCTGCGTACCCTGCTGTTTGCCATGTCATTTATGTATGTAGAAAATACCAGTGGCCCTATCACACTTCTCCGGTGCGCTCCTGGTGTTACCCCAGTCTCCAATGAACACTTACTGGCTAGGACTGGGGTCTATTTCTTAAGAAGTTTTTGAGCCAGTCACAAAGCTGGGAGCCTATTCCATGTGCATGTACCTTTGTTAACAGTCTGCAGTGGGTTACTGAGTCGAATGTTTTTCAGAAATCTAGAAATATGGAAGCTGACTATTGCCCTTCATCCATGCTTTGCAGCATATCATGTGAGAAAAGAGCAAGCTGGGTTTTGCATGAGTGTTGCTTTCTAAAGCCATGCTGATTCCTGGACATGGGCTTATTGCTCTCTAGCAAATTTATTATATTCAAACTCAGAATGTGCTCTAGAATTCTACAGCAAACTGATGTTAAGGATATTGGTCTGAATTTTGTGGGTCCATTCTTTTACCCTTCTTATATGCAGGAGTCACCTGTACTTTTTTTGATTCACTTGGCACTTTACACTGGTTGAGTAACTAAGTAAGGGGCCAATGATGTAGAAGACTCTTTGTAAAACAGAATTGGGATTCCATTTGGACCAGGTGACTTATTTGTTCCTCTATGCCAGGTATGCTTATTATTAGGTCATTCATAAGGGACCCTGTACGATGGCCAAATGATAGTACATTTGTACACTTCTCCTGCAACAATGATTTCTTAAAGGTGGAATTTAAAACTTCGGCCTTTCTTTTATTATCTTCTACTGTCAAACCAGATTGGTCAATGAGTGACTGGACGGAAGCCATAGACCCACTTAGAGATTTTACACAGGATCAGAATTTTTTTGGGTTCTCCATCAGATCTTTAGCCAAGGCAGATATTTAGTGCTTTAGGCATAGATCATTTCGCAGATGCATGAGTCACTACTGATCTTCGCCTGCCATCATTTTCATGTCCTGTTTTGAACCAAGAGTGCAGCAGCCTTTGCTTCCTCAACATTTTCTGAATTTCATTATTGAACCATGATGGGTCTTTTCTGTTCTTAATGGGGGTCTGTGAATACCAGAGGAAACCATAAAAAAATTGTCAGATTTCTAAACTATGTAACTCAAAGAACTGAAAGTCCGTATAATGCTTACCATCTTTGAAGATATCTTTTGGGAACATTTTTATGTATGAACCACACCTTTAGCTCTCACACTTTTTTAAATTGTATATTTTTGTTGCAAGTGAAATAAACCATGCTAATTATTTATGTACATCATAGGACACAGTCCTCAAAACACAAACAAAGTAGAAGGTTCATTTTTTTCTGTGAATTCTTTACACTGTTATCTTTCAAGCAGACTATTAAAAATATGGTGCTGTCATAAATTGTGGTACAAAATTTTTTTAAGTATGATTATCAAAAATTTTGGAAATAAATTCAGAATATTTCTTCAAAAAAGCATTTTATTTTCTAAGTTAAGTCACAAGCATCGTCTACTTTTTAGATAAGTGTGTTTTAAATCAGCTCTCTGTCTTTAATAGTTTTTATCCAAAGTGTACCAGAACATGAAATAATTTAACTTTTAGAAAATTCAAGTTAAAGTTAAAACTCGCTTTTTCTATTAAACTTGCATGGCACTAATGCATCCCAGGACCATATTCATCTTGTTTCCTGTATTGTTCTTCCTCCCTTCTCTTTTTCACCCTTCTTATTCTTGGCTCCTTGGTGGCTTACAGCACTGACTTTTCTGCTTTAAAGAGTTTCCTTCACTTGATTGCTATTACAGCTCTATGCATAAGTAGTCCACCAGGTACTCCCACCAATTCCATTACATTAAGCCTTGACACTGCACCATCATTGAAACAGCATCTAGCACACCTATTTTCAAAGTGCTTAGTCCTACTAGAACAGTTTTTGGTATCTGTTACCATATACAATTACTGAAACTTTCATTTGGGTTTTGAGTCCTACCATGTAAACATTTCTCTTATGTGTCACTGAGATTCCTATATATAGGTTTTATAACATCCATTATTGCAAATGGCAAAGAATATTTATGGTTGTAAGTCTCCCCTTGAGTAACAGCCCTCTGGTAGCCACACCATGAATCACTACCGGGTGGACAGAGTGCGTCACACGCGTTGTCATCTGTGGAGGATTTATGAAAGAAGGTTGCCCAACTGCCTTTTTCATTCTCTCAAGGTCATTTTTATTTTTTCGTATGGCTTGTTCATAAAGTACTAGCAGCTAATTTCTTTCTCTTTAAATTCCTCTTGAAGTTCCCCAGTCTTGCATCTAACCTTTTCTGAAAATGTCCAACACATTCCTATTTTTCAATTTTTGTGTCAGCATAAGGTTTGGATTCACAATCTTTTTGGTACCCTTTTGGGTCTCCATCTCCTAGGGTATACATCACACCATATTTCTACATTGACCTGTGAAATATCTTCACAACACCTTCAGATTCCATCCCTCTATTATACCCACTAAAATTAATGAAGAATTTATGATTATGACAATACTTGGTAATACATTCCACATAAATGACTTTACCATTGTGCAGGGAGGTAGCTGTCACTGTACTGTTTAGGGAAATATGGCCTCTTTGTTGACAGGATGCATCCAGGGCTGCAGACATACATTTGTTGCTGTCATTCATGTGTACACTTTTCTGAATAGATTTTTTTTACTTTCGCTTTCTAATTCTTCTAAAGTTTGTAGAATAATTTTATTGTACCTGTCAAACCTTGTATGGGGAGGTGAGCCTAGAAGAGTGCAGAAAATTTGTGCACTTCTGTACCCTTTGCCTATACCCCTCTCAGCATAAGCAAGTTTAATATTTGTTATACACTCTCTGTTTAGTTACACCACAAGTATAACCAAATTCACTTAAATCACAAAAATTACAAACAAATATTAATTTTGATGCATGTCTTCTAGCACGTATCTCCTCAACTTCCTTCACACCACTATTGCCACATTTCTTACACTGTAAAGCTTTATTTATTAGTTTAGATAGAGCAGCAAGTTCAACAATAACACAACCTGAATGAATAGCTGGCATCTCTATATTATCAGCATTAATACTGTCAAGACCATTGTCCAAATATTTCTGTTTTAGGTTCGAGGTACTTGGAGTAGCTGAAGCTGATTCGAGTGTTGTATGTATCATGTTGTATTTCAGTATTAGCAGAGTTAATCCATTTGGTGAACTGATTTCAATAGAATTTGCATTGTGTAACACTGAACTTCTTAATTCTTCCCATTGCTTTCAAGTGGAATAAAAACTCATGCAGATAATAAGAAACTCATGCACACAATAACTTCACTGTAAACAAAATATTTGCACCAAAACAGCAGCAAACAATGACCAAATTCTCTGATAAACAAAAGATAAGCAGCTGTGAAGCTTTTGCAACTTAGTCAACTTAAGGGACTAAAAAGCCGTAAAAACGAAATAAATGAGAGTAAAACTTTATTTTTAACAGAGCAGACTGTGTGCCATGGGGGTGTCATGGTGCATGCAGCCACTTTTAAATTTCTCTAATTTTGGTACTTTCTGTGGTCCATTTTCTTGAAAGTAAACTTTTTCTCATTCAGGAAACTACAGAGAATTTTTTAAGACAAAAATTAAAAAATCGTTTTTTTGACAGTTATTTACATACAAGTCCCCTTTATGTACTTACTAGGCGCATACTTGTCCAGAGCATAATTTACAATCTGTTTAAAGTTTGCCTATAATTCCTCTATGGTCATCATTCTGGAACTAAATGATTGCAGTTCATTGTGTAAGTGAAATGCTAGCAACTGCTTTATCTGCTCTTTCTAGCAGAACTGCTCTCCTAGCCATTGTGACTGATTTATTACCTTTCATATCCATAGTCACTATGATGACATCATGATGGCTAATTCCCGTCTCTATACTGATGCCATACTGACAAACCTTGTATGAACATACAATGTTAATTCTTTTCACTTGAACACAGTGCTGAAGTGCTGTGCTAATCCAGTCACATCATGACCTCAGTAGAGGTCGCTAACAGTGATATCTGACAGCCTCACATGCAATTGAAACATGACATGCACTTTCAGTCAGCAATAACAAACCATTCTTAACAGCATCAACCTTCATTTCCTTTGTTGTGGGTACAATTAATTACAGTCATTTGCATTTCTTAAACATATGCAGCCGTGAGATTATATACTTCATAATAGAAATAAAATAGAACCATAACAAGGCATGCCCAAAACTAAATAACTGGCAGTCATGACTGACGTAACAAGTTGCAATTTTTTTCTTTATAACTTTTATTAACATAATCATCAAGCACTAACTGTTAAAACTGACAGACTTCTATATCTTGCCCATGGCCCATTATTTCCACATATTAACTGATTTGAAGACCAGTGGTTCATACTTATACATATACCAAGTGGCTATAATTATGCTTTAGTGTGGTGTAGTTTTGTGTACATCAAGAAATATTTATTATAACAATCAAGCTGACATTGGTAATGACAGGCAGTCTATTATATGCCCTGTTTTTAATGTGTATTCTATGTCCTTCAAGCACAATTCATTTCCTGCGTAGTTACCTAAATACCTGATACTTGCAACATCTTAGGGGTCAGATTGTTTGGGGAAGGAGACCAGACAGCAAGGTCATCGGTCTCATCGGATTAGGGAAGGATGGGGAAGGAAGTCAGCCATGCCCTTGCAAAGGAACCATCTCGGCATTTGCCTGGAGTGATTTAGGGAAATCATGATAAATCTAAATCTGGATGGCCGGACGCGGGATCGAACCATCATCCTCCTGAATGTGAGTCCAGTGTGCCAGCCACTGCACCACCTCGCTCAGTCCCAACATCTTACTTACGGCACATTTCATATGTGTGGTAATTGGTTGGCTGGTAATAGTCCTCTCATTATTTTTACAGTAGATTACTATCTTTTTCCTTATTATGGATGGTTTTTATCTTTAACTCTTATCATGTGCTATATTCAGCTCACATCATAAAATGTTAAAACTTTCTAAAAACAATTCATCACCTGAACAGACAAATTCCTCATATTTACCATCCAGTTAGTGAAACCAGTGATGTTTGGAAATGTCCTGCCTACAGCACTTTTCATTCATGCACTGATAAATAGATGACCATGATTACCAGTTATGATAAGGAAAAAGGTATTCCTCTAATGCAAAAATGAAGAATAGACTACCAACTTTAATTCTATTAGCATTGTGACTTGCCGATCTTCCAAAGTGCCGCCGCGCAGTTACACGCATCCTCTACATGTGGCACTGTCTGCCAGCCTTGCAACAGCAGCGCCATCTAAGCGGCCAGCCAGCCGGAGGCCGCTAGACTCGGACTCAGTTATGATTTGACTGTAAGTGTACACACGTCTTACTCTGTTTACTTGATCTGTGACTTTCATGTATTGCGTCTTCCTTGAAATATATTTGTTCAACTTGAAGTTATAACAATTGGCGAAGAGGATGTGATTTTTCTTTTCCATTGTTGATCCAGGTGTTTCCATGGCTACTTTAGAGCAACTATTGCAAGGTCTCATAGAACAGCAAATGCTTCTCACAAATGCGATTCATGATTTCGTCGTGGCATCAAATGTGGGGCATCTCTCGTTGTCTCTACCTCCTTTTCCTCCTTACGACGAGACAGTGGCAGACTAGTCTCATTACGTAAAACATCTTCGACAGCATTTCTTGACATTTAATGTCGTGGATGAACAAACATGTAAGTCTCTGTTCCTTTCATGGATTTCACCTCAAATGTATGGGTTGTTGTTGCAATAGGCCCCTTTGAGAGATCCTGCATCCTTGTCCTTTGCTGAAATGTTCTCACTTCTGTCCGTCTATTTTCAAAAGCAAACACATGTGGTAGCCTCTAATGTTGCCTTTTATCATTGTCAAAAACAGCTGAATGAATCCTATCATGCTTGGGCTGCTGAACTTCACGGCCTCAGTAGAAAGTGTCAATTTGTTACTGAAGTTGACAAAGAATCCTACGCCGATTCCATGGTACGGGATGCTATTATCCGATTGGCGCCCGACAAAGAAGTTGGGCAACATACCCTTCAGTTGGCGAATCCGACTCTAGATGAAGTCCTATCCATAGCTCAGTCTTTTGAAATTTCTCGCACCGCTGGAGCGCAAATAAAGGCATGGGACGACGTCGGGGAAATACAACCTCTGTGCGATGTTGACGAAGCGTGTGGCATCTACCCGCCAGCCGACGTGGCTGCAGTATGCTCCCAAGTGCAGCCTCAGCCTAACTGTGAACAAAACTCTAAGCAACTGCAGCAAAACCCACGGCAACTTCCTTCATGTCCGCAGTGTTTTACGAAACATTCACAAGAAGATTGTCCACAACGTTGGACTGTGTGTCACAAATGCAAAAAAAAGGGGTCATGTATCATCCGTTTGCAAATCTGACCGCATACATGATGTTCATGAACATGATTCTAATTCTGATTCTGTGTTGTCTGTCAATTGTACTTCTTCCATTTCAGGGAAGTTATTCCTCACTGTCCAAATACTTGGTCAAGATGTTCGCATGCACATGGATTCTGGTTCTGCTGCCACTATCATCAATTCTCAGACGTATCTTCAGCTGGGTTCTCCAATCCTGTCACCTGTCACTAGGCAATTACAGACTTACAATAAACAGAAGATTTCTCTCTTGGGGCAATTTGATGCTGAGGTATTTTACAAATCTGTTGTTCGCACTGTTCCCATATTTGTGGTCAACCATAGTAATGTGGAGAATCTTTTTGTTTTTGATGCCTTTCACGTTTTTGGGTTCTCCATAGATGACTCTGTCAATATCATCTCTGATGCTATTCCTTATGTTCAATTAGATTCCTTGTCGATGATATTTTCGTCCCTTTTTTCTCCTGGGTTAGGCTGTGCAAACAACTTTGAAGCTCATATCACACCCAAACCCACTGCTCGGCCTAAGTTTTTTCAGGCTCGGCCCATTCCTGTGGCCCTTCACGATCAGGTCAAACAGGGGCTGGATCATCCCACTGCTTCAGGGGTCTTGTTTCCTGTCACTTCCAGTGAGTGGTCCTCTCCTGTCGTTGTCGTTGCTAAGCCAAATGGTGATATTCATCTCTGTGGCGATTTCAAAGCCACTGTAAATGCTCAATGCCTTATTGACACTTACCCTATGCCTCGACCAGAAGAACTGTTCACTAAACTTGCTGGAGGCCAGTCAAACAACACCTATGGACGTTAGCAATCTACAGGCCACCTCCATCAAGACCTGTGCAAAAACTTCAAAGGGGGGAAAAGTGTTGTTACTCGCCGATCTTCCATAGTGCCGCCATGCAGTTATGCACATCCTCTATATGTGGGGCTGTCTGCCAGCCATGCAGCAGCTGCGCCACCTAAGCAGCCAGCCAGCCAGTGGCCACTAGACTCGGAATCAGTTATGATTTGACTGTTAAAGTGTACACACGTCTTACTATGTTTACTTGATCTGTGACTTTCATGTATTGCATCTTCCTTGAAATATATTTGTTCAACTTGAAGTTATAACAATTATCATGTGTGAGCAAATGATTGTCATTAATTGTAACAACTGTAATGAAGGTTTGCTACAACTAACTAAACCTGCATCTGAAGTTTTAGTTGTGTGTGAGGCAGTTGCATATCACTGCTAGTTACCTATTTAAACATTATGAGGTGACTAGGATGGCACAGCACTTCAGTTTGCTGTATTTGATTCAAACAAGTTTATGTTGTATTCTCAAACAATGTTTGCCATGTTGTATCAGTGCAATGCTTAGTAGTGGGAAATAATGGATATTTGGTTATGTGCATGTGCATGATTACACTTAATGTCTAAGGTTTGTAAAAACACATGTTGCACAGACATAAGATCTTTTTAATTCTTTGAGTAGTGTTCAGGTTGTATGTAATATCATGTGGTTACATTTGTAATTGTGCATTTATTAACATCATAAAACATTTTTTAACCATGGTTTGAAAATGGACAGGATAAAATGGAAGTGATTATTTGAAACAAGTCACTGCAAAGGAATGACTATTATCGCAACTGTGAAAGATATCAAAGGAAAATCAACATTTTCATAACCAAAGATGCTGTTCCTATCCTCTATCAGTATGTTGAGACGTAATAAGTTTGTGCCTTGAAAACCACTGTGAGATGCATGTCAGAGGGTATGTCACGTTGTACCAGTTGTTAGGGTTTCTTCCTGTGCCATTCACATGTGGAGTGCACGAAGAATTGTTGCTTGAATGTGTCTGTGTGTGCAGTAATTATTATCCTCACAATCCCTATGTGAACCATACATAGAGATTGTAGTGTATTCCTGGAGTCATCATTAAAAGTTGGTTCTTGAAACTTCATTAATAGACTTTCAGAGGACAGTTTACATCTGTCTTCAAGAGTCTTCCAGTTCAGTACCTTCATTACTGCTGTGACGTTCTCCAATGGATTAAACAAACTTGTGATCATTCATCCTGCCCTTCTCTGTATATGTACAATATCCCCTGTTAGTCCTGTTTGATATGGGGCTCACACACTTGAACAGTATTCTAGAACCTGTCACACAAGTGATTTGTAAGCAATCTCCTTTGTAGAATGATTGCAGTTCCCCAGTATTCTATCAACAAACTGAATTTTGCCACCTGCTTTACCCATGACTGAGTCTATGTGATCATTGCGTTTCATGTCCCTACAAAGTGCTACACCCAACTGTTTGTATGAGTCAGCTGATTCCAACAGTGACTCATTGATATTATAGTTATAGGATACTATGTTTTTTTCATTTCAGGAAGCGCAAAACTTTACATTTCTAAACATTGAGAACAAGTTGCCAGTCTTTGCACCACTTTGAAATCTTATCAAGATCTGACTGAATATTTATGCATCTTCTTTCAGACAGTAGTTCATTATAGATAAATTTTTCAATTGAAACTTATTATGACAGTCATAACTGACAGATAACAATGTGAGAGAAGGGAAGTTGCTACTTACCATATAGCAGAGATGCTGAGCCGTGATAGGCACCGACAAACTGTGGCCAAGAAACAAGTGGACCACCCTGTAGATGAACCCTCTGCCAAACATGATACCCATCATCTCAATGACTGCTTCACAGCCTGTGCCATATGGATCCTTCCAACCAACACCAGCGTTTCTGAATTGCACAGGTGGGAACTTTCCCTGCAATACATCCTACGTTCCCGTAACCCTCCTAGCCTCAACCTTCGTTAGTCACTGTCCTCAACCATCCAGCCCCCTCCCTGTTCCCATTCCAGCACTACACAGCTGTCATTTCACCACCACACCCAGTCTTTTAATTTCTTTTATTTTTATTTTTATTTCTCTCCTTTCCGCTACTTACTGCCTCCCCCCTCCGCACCTTCGTCTAAACTGCAACACTTCACTGTCTGCAACTCCTACCACACTATCCCTTTCCCTCCCCACCCCAGCCTCCTCCTTACCTCCACCCAGTCACCATTCCCATCATGCACTGGTGCTGCTGCTCGCAGTGTAGTTTCAGCTCTCTGAGATTACAGATGTGTGTGCAAGTTTTGCTTGCATGAGTGTGCTTGAGTGTATGTGTGTCTACTGCTGACAAAGGCCTTAATGGCTGAAAGCTATGACTGTGTGAATCTTTTTATTGTGCCTATCGCGGCTCAGCATCTCTGCTTTATGGTGAGTAGCAACATTCCTTCTCTCGTATTGTTACATTCCATCCTCGATTTTCCATTGTTTGATAACTGACAGATGTTTATTTTTGGGCATGTTGTTTTGAGGCACTGCTATTGTGTGTGATGTGCCACAATTGTGTATGAGATGAAGTGTAAGTGATAATAATTAATCATAACAGTTGTAATAATGGTTTGTTACAACTGACTAAAAGTGAATGTGATGTTTCAGTTGTGTGTGAGGCTGTTGCATATTACTGATAGCAACTTCTTCCAAGGATACGAGGCAGCTAGAGTGCTGCATTCAATTGGAAAGAATCCATGTTGCATGTGTTGTAGAGATGTAAAATTTTTGTGATGCTTTTTGTAATGTTCAGCTTTTATATAATATCATTGGGGTACCTTGTAATTTTGCCTTTGTTAACATCATAAAATCTTTTGTAGGCCATGATTTTAAAATGTACATGATTGACTGAAACTAACCACTACAAAGAAATTATCATTATCACAATTGTGATGGGTATTGAAGTTTGATAAAGATTTTGGTAGCCAAAGTTGCTAGTCCTATCTTCCATCATTATATCAGAACTTCATAAAAATGTCTATTATTTTGCTACTGCATATAATATTCTCCACGATCTTAGGCCGGTAGCAACCAGAAACAAAATACTACTATGTGTTCAGGTTTTTGTGATGGGTAACTGAAAGGGATCCAGGGAGCCAAGGAAGCAAGCTCCCCCAATACACTGGTTGTGTGCTAACAAGATCTGCATGTGTGTACGTGTGTGTGTGTGTGTGTGTGTGTGTGTGTGTGTGTGTGTGTGTGTGTGTGTGTGTGTGTGAGGCTGGGAGGGGGAACGAGTGGTGAAATTCCATTTCTTTTTGCGGTGCTGGGTACTATATATGTGATCACTGCTTTATATAGGCTGCCTGCAAAGGCAGAAGTTAACAAAGACTTTGCCATAAACTGGACCATTCTTCTCCAGAGAGTCATACATAGCAGCTGTGCTATATCTGAATGGTGTGAAAACTGGCAGTTGACCCTAAATAATGAAAAGTCTGAGGTCATCCACATGAGTGCTAAAAGGAATTCATTAAACTTCAGTTACCTGACAAATCAGTCATATCTAAAGGCTGTAAATTCAACTAAATACCTAGGACTTTCAATTACGAACAACTTAAATTAGAAGGAACACATAGAAAATGTTGTGGGGGAAGGCTAACCAAAGACTGCATTTTTGGGCAGGATGCTTAGAAAATGTAATAGATCTACTAAGAGACCATCTACACTATGCTTATCTGCCCTCTTTTAGAATACTGTTGTGTGGTGTGGCATCCTTACCAGATAGGACTGATGGAGTACATTGAAAAAGTACAAAGAAATGCAGCACATTTTGTATTATTGAGAAAGATGGGAGAAAGTGTCACTTAAATGATGCAGGATTTGGGTTGGACATCATTGAAAGAAAGGCATTTTTTTGTGACAGAATCTTCTCACAAAATTTCAATCATCAACTTTCTCCTCTGAATACAAAAATTTATTGTTGACACAACAATAAAATAAGGGAAATCATAGCTCATATGGAAAGATATAAGTGTTCGTTCTTTTTGCACACTACGAAAGATTGGAATAATAGAGAATTAAGAAGGTGGTTTCATGAACCTTCTGCCAGGCACTTAAATGTGATTTGCAGAGTGCCCATGTAGATGTAGATGTAGATGCTTGTTTCAAATATCTTTATCACTCATTTTGAAATATACAAACTAATAGCACAACTAGACATTCACAGACTCAGTTCATTAAATATGATAATGGTTTGTGAGAAATTATTTAAAAAAAGAAAAAAAGCAGCAGCAATTACGTTAGGAAAGCTGTGACAAAAACATTCAGTCTGACCCCCAAAATGCATTGCGTGACAATATCAAAAGGAGATACAAATTCTATCATTTATCAAATACTCATCTCAGATGCAAACTACACTTTCACAATAACAATGTAATGATAATAAGGTACAATTTACTTCACATAAGCATGCAAAAAGTTGCAACCAGTTTTCCTGAAAAAGTCATTATTAGAGTCCTTAACTTCATGCTATCTAGAGAAAATTGGGAAAAAATATTTTTATTGAGAAGTATGTTGAAATTATTAACAAAAATTTTCTAAACACCTTCCTTTACTATTTTAGTGTATTATATCCTCTTGAAGCACAAAAGTTAGATATTAAGAACAACTAAGAGGGTATAACAAAAATCTTTAAAGTTTCCAGTGAGAGAAACAAAATTCTGCACTACTGTTGTGAAAGATACATCCTTTGCCAAGAATTTACTGACTACTAAATCCCACAAAAAATCTGTAGAAGTTCATACAGACAGGCGAACATTTTGTGGAATAACAATGTGATAAGACACCAGTCAGGAAAATTAGAACAATCTACGACAGAAGAAGCTTAAAAACAGTATAACTGATTGGAAATAAAAAAAAAAAGAGATCAAAATGACAAACACTAAAATTCTATGATGCTTCACTTCACTAGCTGGAAACCTCATCCAAAAATGCATAGATGACCAATACCTAAAAGCCAATGAATATAGGTGCAGTACATACACATGGAAAAGTGTATGAATTCTTTTAATGCTGTAAATGACACAAAATTTTCGAACAGTCCAAGACAGTGCTGCCTGCAAACAGATGACATTTGTATGGCATAAGCAAATTGAATTACATAAAAATTTCTTAATAGTGGCACTAAAAATAAAAGTGACTGCAACAGAGTGCCCCTACTCTATAGTGTTGCCACACAGTTTTTAGCGACATTAATAAGAAGTGGGGAGATAACCACCATGATGTACTGCAATAGAGCTGTGGGTTGCTGGTCATGGTGTGACAACATACAGGTCAGAATAACATTTACACCTAAGGACTGTGAGATGAACTAGCCATAGGCAGAGGAAAAATTCATTGTGTGGAAATAATACCCATAGCAAATAGGTCAATGTCACCACATCAGGACAAGACAAGTTATGGGCTATGTGACTGGGTGCCAGGTTCTAGTGTAACAAATACGCACCAGAGCAATATCAATAGGTCTGAATATTGAGGCAGAGGCACTTTGGAATCCAGCAGTACCACCATGGCACCTGGGCTATGGTGGATGGAGAAATGACTGGGCATCACCAGCAGCAGCCATGGGTTCAAGACCAAGTTGGACCAGCCACTGCCAACGCTGAGTTCCTTGAGGGACTCTGTGCCACAACACTGCTGACCTGCTGCCTGAGCCAGTGACTGTCTGACTCCTGCTGGAGATCAGCAGGTCATATCCCATGCACACCAGCCACCTTAGGCAGCTGTGTAAACTCATTTGAGGATGAGTCGCAAGGAGAGGCCATTGCCCCCCTCCCATAGGAATGTCATCACAGCACAACATGCAGCACTGCTGGTGTCATGACTGTGGCCTATAAAGGCCAGGGTTGATGGACTGAAATGTGTTTGCCTCGCTGAGCTAATGACGCAATGTGTGATGAAAGTAAGTTCAATAAATGCCTTACTTTTGGTCAGCAGTGTATCCACTGAGCCTCCTGGCCCATTGTTACCTCCACTCACCCTACCAAGTGCAACCACATTCAACAGAGTGCTGTCAGCAGCGGATCTTTGAGCCCATCACCATGCCTTTCACCCCTCGAGCAAGATGATAGCAAATCAGTGCATTTTGTGACGGGTCAGGATCATGGCAAGTCAGTGGGTTTTTACCAGGGGTTGAGCTCTGCTGGTAAGTTTAGTGTATGACATGATGGTATTTTTGAGGAGGCATAAATATAAGTATTAGTATTCACCTCGTTGGTATGGGCAATAAGGGTGTCATGAGCCAGAAGCATCGCTCATTGTCTCGTACTATATTAGATGGTAACTAAGAGTATTGATTCAGGAGGTAAAGCTGTGGTTAGTTATTGTTTCAACATTAGTAGTAATTATGATCAGTCACTCAGGTGAGAGTAATTAAGCTGTAGTAAGGTGTAGTATGATAGTATTATGATTAAGTGTTCTTGTAATTTGAGTTTGTTTCGTGCAGAGCAAGAATATGGTTCATTATTTACGCATTTAGGGTAGTTGTGCATTCAAGTGTTTCTTTTGGCAATGTTAGCATAATTTACAATAAGTAAACATATTGTGGTCAGTACCACAGGGAACAGGGTTTCCAATAACTGCAAGGTGGTGCCATCAGGAGATTTTGAGAATTTTAAGAGATGAAGTAGATAAGGCGCGAGCACACAGCGAAAACAGTCTAAGAGATTAGAAGCACTTGATGCTTACATGAAGGCAATAGCTTGTCACAAATATTCAGGTTATAGAGAGAAGTTGTAGAGAGAACACAATGAATGGCTGGCCGAAGATGTTGGGAGGTGAGCAATATGTGGATTATGCAAATAATGGAATGAGGGGAAGCAGAGAAGAGGGAGAAAGAGGAATCTCAGAAAGAGAGGAGTAGGTTTGTGAACAGGTTACTCATTCCTGCAGAACAGCAGACTAAAATTAATGTAGTTGAAAGTGTTGGCCCTGGGAAGATCAAATTAACTTTCGATGGTGATGAAATACATGTTCCATTGAATTTGTGTGGGACACAGAATAATGATGTTACTGAAGTTAAGGAGAGTAACGTAAAAGTACCAGTCCAGATGTCCAGTGGAGCTATAGAGTCTGAGGTAGTAGGAATGAGTGTAGGGTATAATGAAGTGACTAAGTGTGGGGATGGCAACATGAGTAATTAAAAGGCAATAGTATCTGCTCCATCAGGCAACAATAGGTGTCTTGTGGAGGCTGGAGGGCCTGGGCCAGATGCACAGGGAAGAGCATGTGCCAGTCATTTTTGCATTTTGCAGAATGAAACTGCAGACAGTGTTGTTGTTTTGGATACTACAGGGAATGTGCAAGAATTGGTTGATAGTTATGTTGCAAATGTTGGTGGCACAAATGGTACAAGGACACATATTCCCTTGGAAGCAGAGTGAACAGAAGAAAAGGAGATGAGTGAATTGAGTGATCAAGTTAACAGGGCTGAATCTATTGAAGACTGTATTCCAGAAGTCCAAAATACAGTGTGAATGGAAGTATTGGATCATAGCCTTGCATCTGATATGCACACCAAACTGTTTACAGCACACATGAAGCCTGATGTATGCAGTGAGTATGAAGTCTCTGCAGGGTATGACGTGAGTTTGAAATTAAATGTTCCGACTGGACATCACACAGTTAACCTTCAGTGGCGGATAGCTGTTGCTGTTGAAGAGCTGTCATGAGGGGCATCTCTTGAAGAAGATAAATCAGTTAAAACATGTAAAATACATTAGGTAGTAATTAGCATGGTAAAATGCACCAGGCACCAAGAAGTTGTTCTGTTTGAGCAGGAGTACAGTGGGTAGTAGTAGAGGGGTTTTGGGCGCACGACAGCAAGGTCTTCAGTGACCAGTACAGTGGGAGGAGTAAGTGGGACTACTTGTCAAATTATTGTGAATGGTAGTGATGTATGTGATTTTCTACTAAGGATAATTTTTGGAGTGTGTTATCTTGTGAAGCATAAGGAGAACTGTTGCTGCAAGGATGATGTTCTCAAAATTGTTCAAAAAAAAAAAAAAAGGATCAAAAAACCACTGGACAGATAATGAAATGCCAGGCATAATATTTTAATGGAGCCAGACCATGTTTTGTCAAAGTTGACATGTTAAGGCTAATTTATTAGCAAGGGTGAGTCTCAATTTTTGTTTTTATGTGTGGAACGAGAAGCTAGAAATTGTTTGTGTGTAAGCACGGCAAGAGGCCTAGCAGCAAAATATGTTTTTGTAAAACTTGAGTTAATGAGCAGTGCAAGGGACCCTTGAGAGATGTTCTGAGATTAAGCAGTATGAGCAAGAGACAAGAAATAAATTTATGGACTTTTTAAACAGTAATGTAGTAATTGTGTAAGACTAGCCAGTTGAACAGCATATAACTGTTCTGTAGACTAAGCATAGAAGTAGTTATGATGGAGAACCAGGTCATAACAAGATCTGAGGAGTCTTCTTCATGGAGGGGGTAATGTAGCGTCTCTACCCAGTTTTTAGTGAAATCAATAAGAAATTTTGAGAAAGCCACTGTGAAATATTGCAGTAGTAGTCACAGGCTGGTAGCCACATTGTGGCAACAGGTGAGGCAGAATAACATGTATGCGGCAAGAATGTGAGATGAGTTGGTTTAACTCAGTGGAAAACTGCACTGTGCAGCATCAATAATCATAGTAAATGGGTCAATGTCACCGCATCAGTGCAAGACTCTTATAATGGTTTTAGCATAACAAACATGAGCCACAGTCCCTAAAATAGGTCTGAATTTTGAGGCAAAGACACTTTGGGTTGGGCAGTACTACCACAATGTCAGGGTCACACTGGATGATGAAAGAACTGGGCATCAGCAGTAGCAGCCATGAGTTTGGGGACTGGGTTGGGCCAGATGCTACCAGCACTATGTTCCTTGTGGGACTTGGTGCCACACTTCTGTCCACCTCCTGCCGGAGGACAGCAGGACATGTCCCATACACAGCAGTCACCACGTGCTGCCACAGTAAGTACATGTGGGGCTGAGTTGCAAGGGGAGACCACGGCAATGGGTTACATCCCACACATAGCAGTCACTACGTGTCACCACAGTAAATATGTGTGGGGCTGAGTTGCAGAGGATCACCATCACAGCACAAAATGAAGCACCACTAATTTCGCTACAGTGGTCAACTGAAGCTTGTCGCCAGCCTCCCACCTGTCATCAGCACCACAGGGTACCTACGGGAGCATCTCCTCACAGGATGGAAGCAGCCGTCCATGAGCCAGCACCAGCCAGGGTCAATGGAGTGAGGCATGTTTGCCTCTCTGAGCTTATGGCGCAATATCTGTTTAATTTACCCACTGGGCTTCCTGACCCATTGTCACTACCACTCACCCTACTGAGTGCAACCATACTCTACAGCTCTTTTGTGTATTACTGAAGTAGTCACAGCCCTGGATAAACAGTCCATTATAGAAATCGTATCAGAATTATTTGTTTTGGTGTCAACTCGAGAACATCCTGCAGAGTTCTGCTCAAGGAACTTGGGATACTAACTACTGCTTCAAAATATATTTATTCATTAGTGAAAATTATCATAAAAATATTTCTTTTTTCAACTGAACAGATTAGTTCATGAGATAAATGTAAATGTCATGTGACGAGGGCCTCCCATCGGGTAGACTGTTCGCCGGGTGCAAGTCTTTCGATTTGACGCCACTTCGGCGACTCGTGCGTCTAAGGGGATGAAATGATGATGATTAGGACAACACAACACCCAGTCCCTCAGAGGAGAAAATCTCCGACCCAGCTGGGAATCAAACCCGGGCTCTTTGGATTGACATTCTGTTGCGCTGACCATTCAGCTACCGGGGGCAAAGTTCATGAGATGTGTATTATAAATAAGAATAATCTACATAAAAACTGAAAGTCACTTACTTTAGTCCAGAAGGCACTGGTTATTTAGAACACATATTTTCAATAACTTGCTGGCAGCTATCAAATGTTTAGGTACTGATAAATTTAGGTTTAAGAGGAGTTGAAATTGGTGACCAGCTCCTTCTTCCCTACTGACAAATTCCTTGGTAACAGCAATTTATATTTATGTTATTAATAATATCAGATTACTGCTGCACATCTTCAGTGCAGTAAAGTGATCAATGTAAGTAAATGTAAGTTGCTTTCTGTTTAATGACATGTAACTGCAGCCATTTAAAAATTATCTTATGCACTTCAGTGTACACAGATTGTTCTGGGAGGAATGGTCAATATTCAGGGATTTGAAAGGAAAAATTATCCAAAGCAAAAATATTTAGTAAGCAAGGGCTCCAAACTACACACTTTAAGTGCTATTAGAACTTTTTCATCTTCAATTCTGTGAAATAAATTTCTTCCTCTTCTGCAAACTAGTAGGGAGAAAAAAGTCTGGTAAACATGGGATTAAGAATTATGAGCACTTGATCAGTAGAAGAGAGGTTTTCCAAAGTAGCAAAGATGAACAAGAGCTCATAGCTCTTAATGTGTGCATTTTAGAGCCCATGTTTACTTGGCACGTTTTTTGTTTTGTTTTGTTTTGGTCCATACCTCTGCCTCATAAAATGTGGAAAGAAAAGCAGTGGGAGAGATTTGTTTCACAGTATTGAAGATGAAGAAGTGGTCATGGCTCTTAAGGTATGCATTTTAGAGCCCATGTTTACTAGACGTTTTTGCCTTGAATTATCATTCCTACCATATCCTTGAATGCCGACTATTCATCCTGGAACATCCCGTATACATTTACATGTCTATGACAAGTTTGATATCACATCACAAATGATAATATGTTTCAGTCTTTTTACTTATTCCATATCCATGGGGACTATTTCACATAGAACCTGTTTAAAAAACATTACTATATATATTTTCTTGCAAATATACTTTATGTATTTTGGTTTATTTAAAAAGATACTGAAGCATCTTCTCACTATGGATCTTTGGAATGAAAAGCAGATTTAATGTAATCTAATCTAGAAAATCTCACTGACTCTCTTCAGGAACATAGGGATTCTTACACTTACATGGCAATACTTTTATTAATAATGTTGGTTAATAACAAGAGTGTATTAAATATGAACTGTTTAAATCACAATCACAATACCTAAGTTTCAGAATGGAACTGTGCAGTATGGCACAGAACTGTATAATATAAGCCAGAGGATCAGGTAGCAAACTGAAAATCCCAAGGTACTGTTATTCAAAAACTAAGTAACAGGGTTTCTTATTATACTAACAGCAAATTCAGTCAAGAAAATGAAAAAAAAAGAGACAGAATGACTGGCCAGGTACATACTTGCAGGTGGCAAACTATAGTGAGGCAAATAATAGTGAGGACAAGGGCAGAAAAAGTTGAAAAGTGAGAAGTCAGAGAGACTAGGAGGTCAGAGATAGTACATTAGTAAGCATTGCCAGCTTCATTTCAAAGATTGTGAGGACAGAGTGAGAAGTAAAAATAGTTTACCAGGAGAAGAAATGAACAATGCAGTTAAGAACTAGGAAGGAAATTAAAATAAGTAAATAAATAAATACATAAAAAAGTGTATGTGCAGTGGGCGGGGGGATGTTAATGGAGATTTAGGCCAGAAGGGTTAGTGGATGTTAAGTTCAGGTGAGTGTCAAGATGTGAGGATGTGTTAGAGAGCAATTTCCTATTGTGACATACCTGGTCTGATATCAGCTAGTAGTTCCTCGGTTGGAGCGATCATGATGAATGATTGGTTGTAAATATGGGTGTGTACAGCACTATAGCTTTATCTACATCCAATAATGTAGTTGATATACACACATAAGGGTTCCACTCTCAAAATTTTGGAACAGACTGACTATAAAATGGCTTCAGGCCCAGTGCTTATAAAGCTTTGCAAAAATGGCTAATAAAGTTCACATAGTTAAATATGTAATTTTGATAATTCACATTTAGAATTTTACACCTCTTGTTAATTGATCGGTGTAGGAACAATGGTTTTCTTGGGAACTTTATGTTGCAATCAGAGTTTTGACTGAAATAAACCTTCTTGATGATGAAAACTGTAAAAATAGCTAAATAAACAGTACCATATATAAAAGCATTAATTTCCAGAAACTAATTAAGTATTGACATTGCTGTCATGTTTTGGACATTAGCTACATCAATACTTTAGGGATTTTCTTGGGTTATCTTCCTAACCTTATCAATAACATAGTAGTTATGTCTGTTTACATATTAGCAATGTGACTGGAATAGAAAATAATTACTGTTAGTTAACTGAACTGAGCTTTAGCAAAACTAGTTACTTGAAATAGTTCAAATTAATTAGTAAATTATGCTGACTAATGTAATTTAGCTGGTCTTATACTCGGATATATAGAATGACAGTTTATCTTAAGGCACAGCTCTGACTAACACAAATGATAGGAAAGTGAAAAAAATATCATTTAAGGAGGCGAATAACAAAACAAATGGGAATGGGTATAAGCTTGCTTTGCTACACCATCTCCAAATACTAGCATCACGTGAGAAGATCCAAACAGCTTGTGTGGCACACATGGCACTCAGGTCCATTGAATCATGCTGTAGAGCAACTTGGTACTGAGTGTCCTCAAAAGCTGACCGTTCTTCTGTGGCCATTCATGTACATGTTTTTTTTTTAAAAAAAAAGAAAAAAAAAAAGGAACTGTGGCAGTAGTCTATAACAGTTGTCTTACTTGTATCTTGGATTATTCTTTATTGTTGCTCAATATTGACAAACAGATATTTAAAAATAATTGTTGATGAATGGAGTGGGCATATTGTAGTGTGTCACTTATAAGGAAAAATGTAAGTAAGCCAAAAAGACAGAAAAGTGCGACTGTTATTTTGGGGAGTGCCGTTGACTTGATCAGAGAAAGATAAGCAGTAGGGGAACGTGTTGCTTGTTTGTCTTGCACAAAGACATATGAAATAAACAGATATATTTTTGGGGTTAGAAATTTTAATTTCCATCTCAGTGTTTTAATAGTTCGTTAATTTTTCATACAGGCAAGTGAGAAATAACTATTTTATTTTGTTTTTACCAATCTAAAAATTATGGGTATGGTGTACCCACAAGGTAATGTATTTGGGTGCTCAAGACCTGGTGCACACACATAGTTGGCGTGCAAGGTTGAAAATAATGAATCTAATAATAATACTCATTTGTTTTACATGTGAATAATTGGGAGCACAGTGACGTATAACTGAAAAATATTTATTAATTTTGCTTAAATTTAAAATATGACTTTGTATTTGGGTTGTTAGTACAAAAATTAGTTTGAATTTTGTCTCCAATCCATATTCCAGAGACTTGTATCATTCATCATGCATCTTATGTGTTCAGCAATACTTCAGTCAAATTTTCCTAATGTTACAAGGCACTTCAGGAAATTCCCATTGCTTCAGTTATTTGATTTTCTACTCTTTCCACGAAACATAATGATTTGTGATCTCAAAAACTGAATCACATGTATAAAACATGTAATAATTTTGTACCAGCACCCGTTTTCAGAATCTACAAGTTTTTGTCTTTTAAAGACTTATTCAGCACAATCCATTTTTATAGTTGCTGAAATGTGCAGAACTTTTCTCATGCCTATTTGATATAAGGCAAATTGCTGCCAGTCACTGATTCCTTCACAAAATTTATTATGCTTTGTATTAAAAACAACATAAGCAGCAAACAGCATTTTTTGAATCCAAATAGAGCAGCCATTCTCTGTGATACTCTCCCCACCAAATATGCCCCTTAGGGGGAAGAGGGGGGGGGGGGGGGGGAGACGGGGCATCATCTGTAACTCTCAGGAAAAAGGAAAAAAAAATTGTGCATTCCGCTGTTTTTTGTGCAAGAAAACAATTTAAAAGTCAATATAACATTGGTTTTTAACATGTTTGGATCTGAAATTTTTTATGGCTTCTTACAAGTTGACATTCATCTTCAAAAATATTAAAAATATACAATACCCCAGGTATAGTGCCCTCCCTACAAACTACAGTGACATCAACTTTTAACTTATCATCTTCATCAGTAGTCAGAAAATTTGCAATATTAAAAAATTTTTTTTTCTTTTTCTTTGTAAATAATTCAGTGCACTGAAATTGATAGGACAAGATAAAGGTGACCCAATACCAAGTGGTACAAAATATTCTGGTACAATTTACGAAGGATCCAATCTAGCTGTTATTTGAAATTTAATGCAGTGATATAAATTAAGTATATTAAAAACGAAGATTCCAAGACTTACCAAGCGGGAAAGCGCCGGCAGACAGGCAAATGAACAAAACACACAAACACACACACAGAATTACGAGCTTTCGCAACTGGCAGTTGCTTCGTCAGGAAAGAGGGAAGCCAGGATTGCAGCCAGAGATGGGAACTTTAAGTGGCTGCAATCCTTCTTTCCATCAGTCCTTATACCAGTTCCAAACAGCACAATCCATAGCCCTCACCCGCCTAATCCTTCACCTATACATCGACTCGGCCAATGAACACACCCGTCAACTCCTATCCCAAATCAAAGTCCTCAATCTTTCCTCTCCCACATCCACACCGGCTGTACATAGCATCCTCCTACAGGCCAACCGCAAATTAGAACAACATGCCACCCTCCACCTCAAAAAACTATCCAATCTCCTGGTTTCCCACCTCCGGAAAGGCAACTCACTCACCCTCCACAACCTTTCCACCAAACCTCAACCTCCTCTCATTGCACACAGACCCAGTCTCTCCCATCTACTCAATCTCCCACTTCCAGCTCCACTCCCCCCAACACCTCAAAATTCTAGTCAACACAACCTGGAACCACAACACCCCAATTCAGTAGTTAACCTTTCCTCCAAACCCCTCTCCCAATCCGAAACCTCTGTCCTATCCAAAGGCCTCACCTTCAGCCCCACTCCCAGGTTCAACCAAACTGCTCTTGTCAAGGATTTACTGTCCTACACTCGTAGTCTCTGAGGGAAATATCACTTTGCCACGAAGAAAAACAATCCTGATCCCACTCCTAATGATCCAACTCCCCAAGACACTATCCAAATTGAACCCTGCCTGCAACAGTTCCGTCCTCCATCACAGCGGGACCCACCTCCTCTTCCTCAAAATCACCCTCTCCAAACCTTCCAGGAATTTCTCACTTCCAGCCTTGCCTCTCAATCTTTCTTGAAAAACCTTAATCCTACTCCCAACATCACCACAGCCGAATCCCAGGCTATCCGTGATCTGAAAGCTGACCGATCCATCATCATTCTTCCGGCTGACAAGGGTTCCACGACCGTGGTACTTGATCATCGGGAGTATGTGGCTGAGGGACTGCGTCAGCTTTCAGACAACTCTACATACAAAGTTTGCCGAGGTAATCCCATTCCTGATGTCCAGGCGGAGCTTCAAGGAATCCTCAGAACCTTAGGCCCCCTACAAAACCTTTCACCTGACTCCATCAAACTCCTCACCCCACCGACACCTCGCACTCCTACCTTCTACCTACTTCCTAAAATTCACAAACCCAAACATCCTGGCCGCCCCATTGTAGCTGGTTACCAAGCCCCCACAGAACGTATCTCTGCCTACGTAGATCAACACCTTCAACCCATTACATGCAGTCTCCCATCCTTCATCAAAGACACCAACCACTTTCTCGAACGCCTGGAATCCGTACCCAGTCTGTTACCCCCGGAAACCATCCTTGTAACCATTGATGCCACTTCCCTATACACAAATATCCCGCACGTCCAGGGCCTCGCTGCAATGGAGCACTTCCTTTCACGTCGATCACCTGCCACCCTACCTAAAACCTCTTTCCTCATCACCTTAGCCAGCTTCATCCTGACCCACAACTTCTTCACTTTTGAAGGCCAGACATACCAACAATTAAAGGGAACAGCCATGGGTACCAGGATGGCCCCCTCGTATGCCAACCTATTTATGGGTCGCTTAGAGGAAGCCTTCTTGGTTACCCAAGCCTGCCAACCCAAAGTTTGGTACAGATTTATTGATGACATCTTCATGATCTGGACTCACAGTGAAGAACAACTCCAGAATTTCCTCTCCAACCTCAACTCCTTTGGTTCCATCAGATTCACCTGGTCCTACTCCAAATCCCATGCCACTTCCCTAGACGTTGACCTCCATCTGTCCAATGGCCAGCTGCACACATCCGTCCACATCAAACCCACCAACAAGCAACAGTACCTCCATTATGACAGCTGCCACCCATTCCATATCAAACGGTCCCTTCCCTACAGCCTAGGCCTTCGTGGCAAACGAATCTGCTCCAGTCCTGAATCCCTCGACCATTACACCAACAACCTGAAAACAGCTTTTGCATCCCGCAACTACCCTCCCAACCTGGTACAGAAGCAGATAACCAGAGCTACTTCCTCATCCCCTCAAACCCAGAACCTCTCACAGAAGAACCCCAAAAGTGCCCCACTTGTAACAGAATACTTCCCGGGACTGGATCAGACCTTGAATGTGGCTCTCCAGCAGGGATACGACTTCCTAAAATCCTGCCCCGAAATGAGATCCATCCTTCATGAAATCCTCCCCACTCCACCAAGAGTGTCTTTCCGCCGTCCACCTAACCTTCGTAACCTCTTGGTTCATCCCTATGAAATCCCCAAACCACCTCCCCTACCCTCTGGCTCCTACCCTTGCAATCGCCCCCGGTGTAAAACCTGTCCTATGCACCCTCCCACCACCACCTACTCCAGTCCTGTAACCCGGAAGGTGTACACGATCAAAGGGAGAGCCACATGTGAAAGCACCCACGTGATTTACCAACTGACCTGCCTGTACTGTGATGCTTTCTATGTGGGAATGACCAGCAACAAACTGTCCATTCGCATGAATGGACACAGGCAGACAGTGTTTGTTGGTAATGAGGATCACCCTGTGGCTAAACATGCCTTGATGCATGGCCAGCACATCTTGGCACAGTGTTACACCGTCCGAGTTATCTGGATACTTCCCACCAACACCAACCTATCCGAACTCCGGAGATGGGAACTCGCCCTTCAGTATATCCTCTCTTCTCGATATCCGCCAGGCCTCAACCTCCGCTAATTTCAAGTTGCAGCCGCTCATACCTCACCTGTCTTTCAACAACTTCTTTGCCTCTGTACTTCCGCCTCGACTGACATCTCTGCCCTTACTCTTTGCCTTTAAATATGTCTGCTTGTGTCTGTGTATGTGCGGATGGATATGTGTGTGTGTGTGCGAGTGTACACCTGTCCTTTTTTTCCCCTAAGGGAAGTCTTTCCGCTCCCGGGATTGGAATGACTCCTTACCCTCTCCCTTAAAACCCACATCCTTTCATTTTTCCCTCTCCTTCCCTCTTTCCTGACGAAGCAACTGCCAGTTGCGAAAGCTCGTAATTCTGTGTGTGTGTTTGTGTGTTTTGTTCATGTGCCTGTCTGCCGGCGCTTTCCCGCTTGGTAAGTCTTGGAATCTTTGTTTTTAATATATTTTTCCCATGTGGAAGTTTCTTTCTATTTTATTTACATCATCATTGATATAAATTAAGTGATATATGTGTTGTTACTGAGTACTTTAAGAAAGACAAAGAGAGCATAATGTCCAACCACACTCATACTTCTGCATGACTGACCATGACTGATATAGTGGCAAATGGACTTTACTTGCATTTAAGGGACCCAGTTCCATTTCCTGACCAGCCACCAATTTCAGTTTTCTCAACCAATTTAAGGAAATATTGAGATGAGTCAATAAAATGGCTACACACACTCCCTTCTCTTCCAAAAAACAAAACTTCATTTCTAATTACCTTAGCTGTTGACTGGATGTAAAACTTCATTTCTTCCTTCTTTCAGTATGCATGCACTGGATAGTATACCCCATTACACCTTTTAGCAATTCAACTGAGAGAAATTAGCTCTCACCATTAAACAGAACATTTTTTACTCTCTAAAATGACATTTTACACTTAAAGGAACTGAGTAGGATACACCAGCTTGCATTTGCAGTTCGGAACAGAAGTTGTTACACCTTTCAGTGTCTTTTTATGAATATTTTACTATACAAGGTATATATCTTAAGCAACATTGTTGTAAATTTTCATGGTTCTAGGGTTTCAAATTCAAAATATAAAAAAATAAATTCATTAACAAATATTAAGTATAAAAATCTATGCCTCTTGAGGAGCAATTTTCTCAAAAAGTTATTTTTATGAATGTAGTTTTTATGGCACACTCCTGAGAAGTGTGGGAAGAATTGTGTGTTTAGGCCAAATATGCTGAAGTTTTGCATGTGTGTCAGACAGTGTCTCTAGTAAGCCCATCAACTAATTGCGTCACATCATTCTTTTCAGTTATGAGCATACAGTGAGCACTAAAGATGCCTAGAAAATAGTATGAGGGCCTGGTAAGAGAGTTGCCATTGTGATTCATTGTAATAAGTATTTCTCAACTTAAAGTGAACATGGAGTCTCATATAGAGTTTAATAAATCAGTTAATTTTCCTCAACTGTAACTGTTTTCCTAAAAAATCATATAGTGGTTACAAGAAACTTATGGCATTATGCATTTAGTAAAATAATTCATTTTTTCAATGTGAATATGTAGGTTACTTTATATGCTTCAGCAGCTTTAAAAATCTTGTTGCTCAGTTGTCAAACTGACAAAACATTTGACATAGCTGTAAATAATGATAAATAAATTGCTACAAAATTAGAAATAGAAACATACAGACCTCTAAGGCACCAGAAAGCTCTGGAAACTTTTGATTATGAACATGAAGACAAGGCAACTCAAATAGATTCGAAAATCTCTTTTGAGGTTAGTGTCTACTTGTGCATTTTGGACCAGGCTCTGATGTCAGTAAAAAAAAAAAAATGATTTGTCACATAGTTTCTTTTGTTTAAACTCAGCAATGTTCAAGGTAACTTGTGATTAATTGTAATCATTTAAAGGAAAGACTCTCTGTGAATAATGGTTAATCAGATATAGATGTTCAAGACTTGTGCATAGACATTATATCATGTGAGTCCCTCTTTAACAATTCAGGCAGCTTTTCAAATGGTTGTATAGTCTGTAAAATAACAATTTGTTCAGGCACAGTCTTTAAAGAATCAGCTGTCACCCAGGATAGTCAGTTGGGGCTCAGGTATTAAGTGCAAGACATCTATGTGACAATTCTGTGTATCTGTAAAAACATGTGTCTTGAATAGTTACCACTTAACATCTGTATTTGTACAGTGTTTGATTTACCACTTGAACTGTGAGACTTTAAGGTCTTGATAGGCTAAGCAAGCAGGGAACCATTCCACAATATCCAGTTTTGTGGCACATTAGGATGTGAAAGTGGCATGATGTTGGAGAGCATGGAAATGTGAGGGCAAACATATTTGTTGACTATGTCTGTCAATCACAAAGGAGGATCACCATAGTGTGCAACAATCTCATTGTGAACTACTCATCTCTGCACTTTCTGTATCATTCCACATCATGGATCAGAGACTAGCAGCAGCCAGGCTAGGAATTACCATCCCACACATAGACTGCCGTTAACACCACAACACGAGTGACTGCAGTTGAAGTGGTGTCGTGACCCAAAAGTATAGACTGCTGATGAATGACATCACACTGTGTATGATGATGAATACTGGTTGTGCACTACTCAAGCTGACCATTGTTGGCAAATATGGTAGTGATCTAGGGAGAAGGACCTTTATCCCAATGTCTTGGAGAGACACATTGGTGTAACTCTTGGTGTCATGGTGTGACGAATCATTGGGTATGACTTCAGGTCTCAGATGGTAGTGAATGAGGGAACTCATGATACAAAAGTATGCCTTGAAAATGCTGCACCATTATATGTTACCTCTCACACAACAGTATTATGGTGCCATTTTTCAACAGCACAATACGTGTCCACAAATGACACATGTCTCTAAGAACTGCCTGCATGGTGCTGAGGTTTTTGCCATGACTAGCAAGGTCCCCATATCCGTGCTCAATAGAAAATGTGTAGGAACCGTTTGGTTATCAACTATGTCCCTTAGTTGGCAGCCCTGCAGCCAGACAACTAGTGCGAGTTTTGGTGTTCTTGTGAAGATAAGTCATTTTAGTTTACAAAAACTGATTATGTAGTAAATAGGTGTATTAGTGTACTTTTTAAGTGTACCATTAAAGGTTTCATTTACGTAATATAGCAGAAAACGTGAAAAGATCTTACAGTCGGGTTACAGTTGTATTTTCTGTTTACATTTTGGTGCAGCAAATCTACAGAATTTAGTTTAATTGTTTTTTGCTCTCTCCAGAAATTTAACTGTAGTGTACCTCTTCATTATCTAACTCACATTTCCAGAAAGTAGTGTAAAGATTAAGATGTTGTTACAGAAAGTTTGCACTGTTGTTTTTGTTTACATACAGATGCGAATAGGCCAAATTTGTGGAATCATATTTTCGTGTTTATCTGTAATTTAACTCTCATATTGTTAATAAATTATTACATTTAACATGAGTGAAAAGTGCTTGACTTGCCGTAGAATTGTCGGTCAGGGCCTTGGTGTGACGGGTGTTGTAGTTTTTTCCATATGGGTGACTCTAGTGGCATGGGAACAGGGGAAGTAAATGAGACTCATCAGTGGTTTTGTAGGACATGTAGTAGAGATAGGAAGTTTCTAGAACAGGAGGGGAAAATTGCCACCCTTCAGGCAGTGTTAGACAAGGTCAGGGGAGATCTTGACAAGTTAAGGAGGGAGAAGGGTAAAGAGAGGTGGGAAGTGGCAACAGGCAACAGGAGGAACAGACCGAGAACTTTGTCTGACAGCTTCGTGGTGAATGTGGGAAATAGATTTGACCTGTTGCTGCAGTTACAAGCTGGTGAGCCTCAAGCAGTTGCAGGTGTAGACAGAGCACAACAAACTTCCAGCAGCAAATTGAAAAGTAAGAATGTAGGGAAATCAGTAAAGAGAAAGAAAGTGTTTTTGTTAGGTAGTTCCCATGGAAGAGGTGTTGGCCAACTTTTGCATGATGAACTAGGATCACAATACCAGGTCACCAATTTTTTTAAACCTAGTGGTGGTCTGGAGCAGGTGGCAGAGGATTTAGGATCACTTTGCAAAGATTTCACTAAGGAAGACACCGTAGTTACAGTGGGTGGACCAGGTAATAGTATTAACAGAGATCCTGGGTACAGTATAGAGTGTGACCTGGCAAAGATAGCATCAGCATTGAAGCATACTAGTGTTGAATTTGTATCTGTTCTTAGGTGCCATGACCAACCGCATTTGAACTCTTCTGTCAATAGAGTTAATTTGTAGTTGGAACGGCTGCTTATGCTGGGTGCAGGGTCACACATTGGTGTGGTTCCTGTTGATTCTCTCAATTGATGGGATTATACTAGGCATGGCTTTAACCTCAGCAGGAAAGGGAAGGGTGAACTGGCTGGGAAATAGCAGGAAAGTTAAAGGGGGGGGGGGGGGGGGGGAGGCACTGTCATGAGTGATAAAATACCTGTGGTTATAGGTTTCAGAAAAGACCCTTTTTTTAGGGTAGGGAGGACAGAAACAAACCAAGTTTTAAGAGATGTTAGGATTGAGGCAAACCTTCAGTTTGAGAAAGAAACCAAAAAACATAATTCAAGCAGAATTCAACAATCAGCAGAAATTTCAACTCTACCCAGTTTTAACCCAGTCAATGTGAAATGTCAACTAACTTTATTACATCAAAATATTCGATGACTGAGAAATAAAATTAATGAATTAATTATCTGCATAGATGAATAAGAGTCCTGAAACTCAGCTGACATACTCTACCTCTCTGAACATCATGTGACCACTGGTATAGAACTTTTAAGTGTTACAGGATTTACATTACCATCTCACTTTTGTCGAGCAGAAATGGAGAAAGGAAGAATTGCCACATTCATCAGGAACTGCCATAAATGTAAGAACATACACATTCATAAATTTTGCCTAGAACAGCATATAGATGCATGTGCAACAGGAGCAGAATTTCACAAAAAAATCCTTCATAATATTAAATGTATAACGAGCACCTGCAGGTAACTTTAATCTGTTCATAAACCACCCTGAAGCTGTATTGGCCCATTTAACAACCAGAAACAAAGAAATAGTGGTTGATGGTGACTTCAATGTAGATATCCTTAAAGACTCTCCCAGTAAGAACTTATTTGAGTTAGTAACGCTATTGTTCAACTTAATGCCCACTGTAACATTCCCCACTAGGGTAGCCAATTACTCACTAACAGCCATTGATAATATCTTTATAGAAAAGTCCAGTGAACAAAATTATATTACAAAATGAATAGTCAACGGCCTCTCAGACCATGACATGCAGTTCCTTCTGTTAAATGTTAATACTGAACAGGACATAAAATCTGTTAAATCGGAGCTCAAAAGGGTAATCAATAAACCAAAAATTGATTTTTTTTAAGACACTCCTCAGAGACATTAACTGGACTGATGTTTTTGCAGTGCTCATGGCATGAATGAAAAATATAACACTTTGGTAATAAAGTGCTTACCATTTTTTAACACTGTTTTCCCCCAAAACTAGACAGGGTTAGAGCAAAGTCTACAAAGAAGCCATGGATTACTCAAGGAATAGGGGTATCTTGTAAAACAAAAAGAAAACTGTATCTGTCAAGCCAAAACAGTTCTGATGTTGATGCTATAGCACACTACAAGAAGTACTGTAGAATATTAAAGACTGTAATACAGACATCAAAGCAAATTCATTACAAGGAAAAGATAGTCATATCAGGTAACAAAATAAAGACAATATGGGATATAGTGAAGGAGGAGACCAGTAGAACCAGACAAAAAGAGGGACAAGTAACATTAAGAGTAGTGCA
This sequence comes from Schistocerca gregaria, assembly GCF_023897955.1. NCBI lineage: Eukaryota > Metazoa > Arthropoda > Insecta > Orthoptera > Acrididae > Schistocerca > Schistocerca gregaria. The sequence goes on along the minus strand of NC_064920.1, from coordinate 633,636,383 downwards.
TTCCAGGTGGAGTCATTCCTGATGTGGAAAGCGTTCTTCTGGATGCCATGAAGAGCACAGGGTGCAGCCAGCTGCGGTGGTGGCACATGTCGGCACTAATGACATGTGTCGCTTTGGATCTGAGGAAATTCTCTCTGGATTCCAGCGGCTATCTGATTTGGTGAAGGCTACTGGTCTTGCTTACGAGATGAAGGCAGAGCTCACCATCTGCAGCATCGTCGACAGAACCGACTGGGGACCTTTGGTGCAGAGCCGGGTGGAGGGTCTGGATCAGAGGCTCAGACGGTTTTGCGACCGTGTTGCGCCATAGGGTGGTGGGGTTTCGGGTTCCGCTGAATAGGTCAGGCGTTCACTACACTCAGCTGGCGGCTACATGGGTAGCGGAGGCTGTGTGGCATGGACTGGGCGGTTTTTTAGGTTAGAAGGCCTCAGGAAAGTACGCTGTGGGCTGCGATCTCAAAGGATGCATGGCAAATACAGGACATGCTTGGATCAAGGAACAGTCGGAATTATAGTTGTAAATTGTTGTAGTTGTGCTGGGAAAGTCCCTGAGCTACAAGTGCTAATAGAACGCACAGAAGCTGAAATCGTTATAGGTACAGAAAGCTGGCTAAAGCCTGAAATAAGTTCTGCAGAAATTTTTACAAAGTCTCAGACTGTGTTCAAGAAAGATAGATTAGGCAGAATTGGTGGTGGAGTGTTTGTGTCTGTCAGTAATGGTTTATCCTGTAGTGAAGTCGAAGTAGATACTCCGTGTGAATTGGTATGGGTGGAGGTTATACTTAACAGCTGAACTAAGTTAATAATTGGCTCTTTCTACCGATCCCCAGACTCCGATGATATAGTTGCTGAACTGTTCAGAGAAAATTTGAGTCTCGTAGCAAATAAATACCCCACTCATATGGTTATCGTTGGTGGGGACTTCAACCTTCCCTCAATATGTTGGCAAAAATACTTGTTCAAAACCGGTGGTAGGCAGAAAACATCTTCCGAGATTGTCCTAAATGCTTTTTCGAAAATTATTTCGAGCAGTTAGTCCATGAGCCCACGTGAATTGTAAATGGTAGCGAAAACACACTTGACCTCTTAGCCACAAACAATCCAGAGCTGATAGAGAGCATCATGACTGATACAGGGATTAGTGATCACAAGGTCGTTGTAGCTAGGCTCAATACCGTTTCTTCCAAATCCACCAGAAACAAATGCAAAATAATTTAATTTAAAAAAGCGGATAAAGTGTCACTAGAAGCCTTCCTAAGAGACAATCACCATTCCTTCCGAACTGACTATGCAAATGTAGATGAGATGTGGCTCAAATTCAAAGATATAGTAGCAACAGCAATTGAGAGATTCATACCTCATAAATTGGTAAGAGATGGAACTGATCCCCCATGGTACACAAAACATGTCCTAATGCTGTTGCAGAGGCAACAGAAAAAGCATGCGAAGTTCAGAAGTACGCGAAATCCTGAAGATTGGCTAAAATTTACAGACACGCGAAATTTGGCGGGAACTTCAATGCAAGATGCCTTTAATAGGTTCCACAATGAAACATTGCCTCGAAATTTGGTAGAAAATCCGAAGAAATTCTGGTCGTATGGAAAGTACTCAAGCGGCAAGATGCAGTCAATACCTTCGCCACGCAGTGCCGATGGTACTGTTACCAACGACTGTGCTGCTAAAGCGGAGTTATTGAATGCAGTTTTCCGAAATTCCTTCACCAGGGAAGATAAATGGAATATTCCAGAATTTGAAACACGAACAGTTGATAGCATGAGTTTCTTAGAAGTAGTTACCTTAGGGATTGCGAAGCAATTCAAATGGCTTGATACGGGGAACTCTTCAGGTCCAGATTGTATACCGATCAGGTTCTTTTCAGATCACGCTGATACAATAGCTCACTACTTAGCAATCATATACAACTGGTCGCTCACTGATAGATCTGTACCTACAGATTGGAAAATTGCGCAGGTCGCACCAGTGTTTAAGAACGGTAGTAGGAGTAATCCATCGAACTGTATCATTGACTTTGGTTTGCAGTAGGGTTTTGGAGCATATAATGTACTCAAACATTGTGAATCACCTCGAAGGGAACGATCTATTGATACATAATCAGAATGGTTTCAGAAAACATCATTCTTGTGCAATGCAGCTAGCTCTTTATTCGCACGAAGTAATGGCCGCTATCGACAGGGGATCTCAGGTTGATTCCATATTTCTGGATTTCCGGAAAGCTTTTGACACCATTCCTCACAAGCGACTTCTAATCAAGCTGCAGGCCTATGGGGTATGGTCTCAGTTATGCGATTGGATTCATGATTTCCTGTCAGGAAGGTCGCAGTTTGTTGTAATAGACGGCAAATCATCGAGAAAACCTGAAGTGATATCAGGTGTTCCCCAGGTAAGCGTCCTGGGACCTCTACTGTTCCCTATCTGTATAAATGACCTGGGTGACAATCTGAGCCGTTCTCTTAGGTTGTTCGCAGATGATGCTGTAATTTACCGTCTAGAAAGGTCATCCGAAGACCAGTATCAGTTGCAAAGCGATTTAGAAAAGATTGCTGAATGGTGTGGCAGGTGGCAGTTGACACTAAATAACGAAAAGTGTGAGGTGATCCACATGAGTCCCAAAAGAAACACATTGGAATTCGATTACTCGATAAATAGTACAATACTCAAGGCTGTCAATTCAACTAAGTACCTGGGTGTTAAAATTAAGAACAACTTCAGTTGGAAAGACCACATAGATAATATTGTGGGGAAGGTGAGCCAAAGGTTGCGTTTCAATGGCAGGACACTTGGGAAGATGCAAGTCCACTAAAGAGACAGCTTACACTACACTCGTTTGTCCTCTGTTAGAATATTGCTGTGTGGTGTGGGATCCTTACCAGGTGGGATTGATGGAGGACATCAAAAGGGTGCAAAAAAAGGGCAGCTGGTTTTGTATTATCACGTAATAGGGGAGAGAGTGTGGCAGATATGATACGCGAGTTGGGATGGAAGTCATTAAAGCAAAGACGGTTTTCTCCGTGGCGAGATCTATTTATGAAATTTCAGTCACCAACTTTCTCTTCTGAATGTGAAAATATTTTGTTGAGCCCAACCTACATAGGTAGGAATGATCATCAAAATAAAATAAGAGAAATCAGAGCTTGAACAGAAAGGTTTAGGTGTTCGTTTTTCCCACGCGCTGTTCGGGAGTTGAATGGTAGAGAGATAGTATGATTGTGGTTCGATGAACCCTCTGCCAAGCACTTAAATATGAATTGCAGAGTAATCATGTAGATGTAGATGTAGATGATACATTGGTGACAGATGTGTATAGTGTTGCAGAACTTTTTAACAAACATTTTATAACTGCTACTGAAAAGATGGGGTTGTCAGGTTCTGTAGATACTGCTATGGAATACCTCAGACAAGACATTTCAAGTAACTTCCATAATATGAATTTGACTCTCACTACCCCAGCAGAAGTAATGTCTATCATAAAATCTTTAAAATCAAAAACATCTAGTAGGTTTTATGAAATATCAACAAAGTTAATTAAAAAATGTGATTGTGAGTTAAGTAATATATTAAGCTACCTGTGTAACCAGTTGTTTGTGAGTGGAATATTTCCTGAGTGGTTGAAATATGCAAAAGTTAAGCCACTGTTTAAGAAGGGAGGTAAAGAAATAGTATCAAATTTCTGTCCAATTGCTCATTTCCCAGCATTCTCAAAAATTTTAGAAAGGTAATATACAATCAGATTTATAACCATCTTATCACAAATAACATACAGTCAAAGTTGCAGTTCAGATTTCTGAAGGGTTCTGATATTGAGAAGGCTATCTACACTTACAGTGAAAATGAACTTAATTCATTAGACAAAAAATTGCAGGCAACTGGTATATTTTATGATCTGTCAAAGGGATTTGACTGTGTAAATCAGAATATCCTTATAAGTAAATTAGAATATTATGGTGTAACAGGAAATGCTGCAAAATGGGTCAAATCTTGTATCTCTGGCAGGAAACAAAGGGTGTTATTAGGAAAGAGACATGTATTAAGCTACCCGGCATCATCCAACTGGGAACTAATTACGCATGGGGTCCTACAAGGTTTCATCTAAGGGCCCTTACTTTCTCTTGTGTGTATCAATGACCTTTCATCAGTAACATTACCAGATGCCAAGTCTGTTTTGTTTGCTGATGATACAAACATTGGAATAAAGAGAAAATTAAGTGTAGTCTTAGAATGACCAGCTAATAAAATATTTGTGGACATTAATCACTGGTTCCTAGCCAATTCTTTCTCACTAAACTTTGAAAACACACACTACATGCATCTCAGAACTTGTAAGGGTTGTTCCACAAGTATTTGCCTAACATACGATGACAAGTAGATAGAGGAAGAATTTTTGGGCTTACAGCTTGATAATAAATTCGACTGGGAGGAGCACACCACAGAACTACTGAAGTGTCTTAACAAATCTCTATTTGCAATGCAAATTGTGTCAGACATAGGGGATATAAAAATGAAAAATCTGGCATACTATGCTTACTTTCATTCCATAATGTCATATGGGATTATTTTTTGGGGTAATTCATCAAGCCAAGCTAAAGTTTTCCAGGCGCAATAAGAGTTACATGTTGTGTAAACTCAAGAAAGTCCTGCAGAAGCTTGTTTAGGGAACTAGGGATGCTAAATACCGCTTCCCAATATATTTATTGCTTAATGAAATTTTTCATTAAAAATATATAACTTTTCCAAACCAACACCTCAATTCATGAACTCAGTACTAGAAGTAAGAATAATCTTCACAAGGATTTAAAGTCACTTACTCTTGTACAAAAAGATGTGCGTTATTAAGGAACACACTTTCAATAACTTGCCACCAGCCATACAAAGCTTAACAACCAATGAAATTCAGTTTAAGAGAAACCTAAAGGATTTATTGGTGGCCAACTCCTTCTACTCTGTTGATGAATTTCTCAGTAGACCAACTGATTTGTGTGTATGTGTACACTCTAACTTCTGCACCATTTCAGTGCAGTATTCTGCACCATTTCAGTGCAGTAATGTGTTCATTGTAAATAAGTATTGTAAGAGTTCTATTATATGTTTATTACATTCTAAATTAAAAAAAAACATTTTTCCAAATATTAAGTTCAGTGCATTAATGTGATCTTAGTAAATGAGTGTTTGTAAAATGATGTTCTCATATAGTTTTCATTAAAAAAAAAGTGATAATCATTCCACTTGGGACCTATGGAAGGTACATTAGCTTATTTGTTTCAGTTCTAAACATTTGTCATGTATCATTATTTTTCTGACATGTTCTAGATCCTGGAGGACCTCCTCACTACGGATCAATCGGAATGAAAGTAAATCTAATCCATTGCCAATATCCAAGATATCTATGACCATTTGCAACCTTTGTTTGCAAGGTTACCTTAGGGGAGGATATAGTGGATTTATGTTACCATTCCTAAGTGAATCAGTGCATGCATCCAGGTTAGAAGGAGTGCAATGTCATACTAATAAGTATGCTCATACTGCAAAGTTCTTTGTAAATTTGACATGATTTTGTAATCACTGAATTAAGATCACATACCCTCACCTCCTGTGAAGGTTCATTTGATTTTTTCCACCAATTCTGGGCACTTCACCTTTTTATTATGCAGTTTATTTCAAAATGGATCATTAGGAAGCTTATGTTACTTGTTTAATCTATTAAAAAAAGATGTAAATAAATTTCTTGAGCTCTGAAAATGCTTTACTTTAAATGCAGTTTGGGTTAACTGATTTTTCTGGAGTGAATTGAGCAGTAAGTACCACACTGCAGCACAAAAAGCATAAAATCCTATCAAGGCAGCCACTGACCATGCAACAGAAAAGTTGTATTGATGTAGCATCTGTCTTATCCTGAGTTCATGTAATCAGAAATTGGACAATCATCCTATAAAAAATTACAAAAAGAATAATAAATATTTTTGGATCTGATTGCCATCAGACTGGCATATTATAAATTTAAAGAAAATCATTCACTGGATTCTCCAATATTTTTAAATGCATATTCAGTTAAAAGTAATTGAGTGTGATGTCACAAAGACATTAAGCATTGTATGATTTTTTTTTTTTTGGTTCTTTATAACATGTGGCATTTATTAGGTGGGGGAAAGGGCCATAGGAAAGGAGCTGAGCACTTTGTAGTCTTGGTCAATCGAAAGCCACCACATAAGAGAAGGCAAATAGCTGTATAATCATCATATACAGATCCATTGCAAGAGAAATGACACAAGGGTTGGTGGTGGGGTGGTGTTAGTGGTGCTGGTAGTAGTTGCAGCAGCGCCATTGTCACTATACAAAACTACATCAGACCGGATATAAACTACTCTTTCCTTCTATATTTCTAAATATTACAATTTTTTACACCAAAATAAAATGCTGGCAGCATTCTTGAAGAATATGGTCTTGCTTAAAATAATGATCTATTTTCATTTGCACCATCACATACTACTCCATTAAACACACAGCACTGCAATTGATTTCTGAGTGATTAAATATCACGACAGTTCTCCATCTCCAGGCATTTGCAGAATTTCTTGGTTTGTGTGTGTGTGTGTGTGTGTGTATGTAAGGGAGTGCGTGTTTGTGGCTACATATGCACACATATGCATGTTTGCAATTTATTAAACTACTGTAAGTACCAGATTATTTGTCTTCTCATTTTGTTGTAGTTTATGAAGGGTTGGTAAAAGCTGCAACAATAAATTCTAAAAAGCAACAAAATTTTTTTATTACACAACTTATGGGACAATTGTTTTTGTCCACTATAAAATTGTAAACATCTTTCATAACAAAACAACAGACTCATTTAAGACATCCTGTCATAACAACATGTATTTATATTCTCTATATACAATTTGTTTTAAAAGTTTTCACTGGAAGAACTAAATATTTACAAAATAACTGCTTAATCAGAAATGATTTTTTTCTTGTATCTGAATTTTTTAGCTCTTACATGCAAACATCATTGAAAATGCAACACATACACTGTTTTTCTTATAATCTAAACATTTATAATGGCACAACTTGACTTTTACATTATATACAAATATACAGATATGTACAGTGGTAAATGTTGAGAGTAGACTGAGAGAAATCTCTGTGACTACCCACATCCCTCCAGATTTTTTTAATCTTGTAACTTAAACTGTGAAACTGTTTGTAGAAACTACAGCACGACAGCAGTCGCTTGTCACTTCTCTGCATATATCGTCTGTTGTTGTACATTATAAGAACTTTAATTGCAGAAGCAGTTATGAATTCCTATACCAGATTGCAGATGCTTCAGAATAAACAGGATTGTGGAGCATTTATGGCCACATGCGTATATGAATCTCATTTGAATTTTTTTGCATATCTAAAGGGCTGATTTAAAAGGTTGTAGATAATTGATTGTTATTTCAGTTATAATTCACATAGTTTTCAAGTTCTTCAGCTTGCAGACACGTTATTTGTGTATTCAGAACACAAAAGTCAGGAATGAAGACTAACTACATATGAGACCAAAGAAGAGAATGAAGGCACCAGTCACTGAAGCTGAAACTGATAGCAGGATAGTAGGTACTCAGAAGAAAAGATGGAGAATGTCAAACAAAAACTTAATGAACTGCTAATCCTTTGGATCAAAAGTTATGCAGGACAAGAAAAACAGTTCAAAGAAGAGGCAAAAACAGTAAACAATCTCTAAATGTTTTGTGTGACTAGTATCTCTGTTCCAGTTATTGCAGTTTCAGCAAGTGATAGGTAGGTGCTCCTCTTATGTCTTATACATCATTGCGTGACGTCCCAGATAGGAGACAACAACTTGTAAAAAATAAACTATGATATTATTATATCTGACAAACAGAGACATAACAAAGTATTGTTGCTACTTTGTTTAAAATAATTGTGTTCTTAATTCACAAACAGCCTACAGAAATAAACACTAAAATACATACAATAAAGAACTGTACTGGAGTGGCAACATTGTCCACAAAGTATTAGGTGAAAGGGATAATTTATTTGGGTAACAAACATGTTTATCATGAACCATAGCACTTTAACTGAATGCACAAGTATAAAATTTTACATATGGAATATAGTTCAATAAGTTAAAAAAAATGACAGGAATGGCAAATGCAACTGGTACAGCAACAACAATAAATGATATGTTAATATTTTTATGTTGTTACTCTGTTTGAGACAAAAAAAAACATTGTAAGTATTTTTTCTCTGTCCAGTTGGCCTACATGTAACTTTCTGTCACAAAATTTGAAATATCATCAAAGAGCTTCTTCTCTGTTATAAAAGCTCATTCTTACAACACCAGTATTAATTCTGCCATCATGAAGACAATTATTTATTTGTCACTTGATGATATTAGCCTTAAAGCAATTAAAAATAAAAACAAAGGTGTAATCTTAATAAGTTAGGAATTTGGATAATCAGAAAATGAAGTCTATCTGCTAAAGATTTTTATAGCTACTAAATTTAGTTTAGCAAAACTCTAGAATTCAGTAACTGTGACAGAAAATAAGCCTGCAAGCAGAGTGGAATAGGTAGATTTCGTTGTATTTCATGAAGTGGTGGACGGAGGGTGGTTGGACGGATGCACAAATAAGCTTCACCTATATGCAGCTAACTAAGAAATAACCTTTCTCATAACTCTACTGCATCAATAACACACAGATATGTGGTGATAAAATACTTCCGTATTCTACCGATCAAAACATAGGTGCTATACTGAACTTACATAATTTATTATTGTATGTTGATTGATATATCATGACTGTTGGCAGTTTTTTATAATGTCATTTAAGTAAGTGGAGTAAATGAACACAATCTACTGAGATAAATTGCAGTTCTATGATGATGAAATACATAACTATACAATCACATTAGTTACTAAATTTTATCTCTGTTTTATTCATAGTGCAAAATATATGAAGATGAATAATTATAAGCAATTGAAGTATTTGTGGGGGAAATAATATTAGCAGTAAAGAGACACAATTCTAAGGGGTGAATGCAAAACAAAAGCACTTTCTGGAAAGTTCACAGGATCAGATTACATTTTCGTCACACATAAGTTCAAAGAAACTTTATAATTGCCTCACATCAATGTCATTTATGTGGTACAGACCACAACAACATTTCAGCAGAATATAATCAAAGCATGTTTAGTGAAAATAACTCTGCAACCGAAGCTATTTATTTCATTATTGATGTAATTACTCAGTGTGCTATTTGGTTTTATGATAACAATATCTTCAAATTCACACTTTTGGTCGTAAAGCTTTTTCCATTTTTTCAATAAAACAACAATACAAAAAAATTTTTATTTCCCCTACTGACACTTTATGTATATGGATTACTGTAATATCACTAATAAATAGCCACACTAACCATTCTGCATTGCATGACAAAATGGTTTCTTTTTGAGCTTTTTTTGCTATACATTTTTCTCACATTTCTGTATTAGTTTCAGGAGGAATAGACTGTAACCACTGTGGTACGAAAGATGTGTAAATTTATACAGCGGGCATAATACAAAAATATAACGTGAATACTTACACAACAAATACAAAGCAGCATATTGTATGAATAGAAATATGTGATATAGTCTTAAACTTTTCTTTTTTCATTTCACAGTTACAGTATGTAGTTAATTTAAAACATATACAAAAGATGTTGTAGTAACTTAGCTGCTTCTTAATTTTTTAATTTTATAACTATAAGCAACAAAGACTTCAGCAACTGAAAATATTTTCTGATGTTGGTGACACAATATTCATGAGTGTTCTTTTACCTCAACAAGGAGTTAAGAAGGCAGTCATTTCTCTGTGTAACCTGGAAATTATGGTTCTGAAGTAGGAACTTAGCCGCCATGATGACAAGCATTCCACATATCTTTAACATAGAACATATCTGACTTTAAGAATTTTCTGTATATGTTATAAACCTTAAGTAAATAAATAAAAGAGGAAAATATTTTGTTAATGATTCTTGTTCTTAGAATTCTAACAAAATAATGCCTTTACTGTACAATACTACATGATATTATACCTATGGTACAACCACCATTTGTGTAACAGTTACAATTTTACAGTGCTCTAATGAATGGACAAACTGTGTGTACTTGGGATATTAGGCTGCTAGTACACCAGCTTCTGCTGTGTTCTAGTGACATGCAGTTCAGATGTGTATGTTTTTTAGAACAATGTAAAACAGAGACTATATGGACAGGTTTTTGTGGCAGTTCAAGGACACTTCTGAATTGTAATTGAAAGTCAAAATGATGGAAAGTAAGGCGAGAAAGCTAAAATTACCAGACAAAATACAAAAGGGCAAAGTTTACTGAAGCTTATTGGTGTTTCTGTCTTAAATACTTCTGGATTTTGTGCAAATTCACCTTTTCCATTTACCTTTATGCATTCTGAAATATTATTCTGTTATAATAATTTTTTAAACTCTCTCGATTTGTAAAAGAAGTATTGTTTATTGCTACAGCAAAAGTTTAGTTTTTGACATAACAGGGTGTTAGAAATAACAGATCAGCTTAAAGATAGCACCTTTGTTACTACCTGTTAATTTAAATTCCTTTTTTTACCTTCTTGTTGTAGGTGTGAAAGATGTACTCTCAAAAAATAAACTTTATGCGATTATCAGTTTTGCTCTGTACTATAAGTCTTTGCAATGAAATCTACCTTTGATCTTATTCTCATTTTCAATGTGCCTCAAAGTGGCTTTACCATACATAAAAAGAATTAATGTTATTAAAGATTTTAGAAGCCTATTTACAGAGAACAGGAAGATCCAGGAAGTCAAATCTAGATTATAAAACATTAGAGATATTAAAAATGCACAAAGACAAAAGTTTGCAAGTTAAATTTCAGATGTGAGAAAGAGATATTTCTTTAAAAGTATTTTAAACTTGTTTATTATATGTATAATTTTTTAATAGGCAGCAATGATTATTATCACTGCTTCACTACATTAATGTCAGATGTAGAATTGTGCAGGAAAAGTAGATTGTAACATGCTTTACTCTAATCATTAGCATCCATGATGGGCTATGAGTTGTGGACAAAGTTACTTGAGGTCAGTTATCACTCTCATTTCTCAGTCCAGGACAATCCCCTAAAGGTAATTTTGCATCTCTGTTGGAAATTGTTCAGTAGATTTTAATTTGATGAAATAAATAGATTAAACTTGTATTGCACAACACTTTCTTTTTATTCATCAGTACCAGTTCCCTGTGTTCATATAATTATTTGCATATTTTTGTGTTGGCTTAAAGAGATAGTAAATGTAGACACATACAAAAAGAATATGTATTTAGTAACTTTCATTTGTAACAGTTTTTTGAAATGGGAATACTGCGAAGGGAAATATTTACAACAAATGCTTGGGGACAGAGATAATACTTATCTCATGTTGATTTAATACACGTGGAATAAATGTCAGATTATCAGTTTGTACCACCTTTTGGGGCTTACCGAGCAGAAATGGTATGACTAAATGTTTCACAGTGCATTCCTTATACCTCAAAAGAAAAAAAAACATAAAAAGCATTTCCACTGTGACACTTGTGACGGGGAATATTGTCTAAAGATAGAAAATTTGAAACATCATTCATGAAAATGGTTGCAGGAGATTTAGTGTTGTTGTCTCCTGCCCGAGTATGGAAGTGTTCCAATAACAAATGTGTTATTTGCCAATAAATCTCTTTCCGAGAATATATATATAAAACAACTAGTAAGGTGAAATAAAAAGGAAGGAAGGAAGATTAGAGTTTAAATGTCCCATCAGCAGGGAGGTCATGAGAGATGGCCAGATAAAATAGGCTGAACACCAAAGTTAAGAAACTGAATATGCACAAAATATCAGCGTCCACTGTTAATTCTGGCATAAAGTACAAAGTGCACCAGAATACTTTATGTGATTAATTTTCTTGCTTCTTTCAGATTAACCACTTTCTACAGGAAAATTACGTTATGTACTTCATGAAATATATAGATATCAATGGATGATGAAATATACAGATATCAATGGACGTGGGAAATCACTTCAGGAGTTTGTTTCCCTATAATTTTGTCAAAACACTGAGCTCAAAGGAGGTGGTATTTTTAAATAAGCCAGAACTAAAATAACAAAAGCAAATCCTATCAGTGTGGAATGATAACTGTAGACAATAATTATGAGATAGTTGGTGATGATGCTCTCATGTCTTTTTATATATTTTTTAAAAATAGAAATGGGTGCATGCTTACAAATACACATGACACTGGGAATGAATAGTACCTGGATTATTTCTTACCCTACACAAATATACAACCAGTTGTCACATAACACCCTTTTAAGTTAGTACTGAATAGACAAAAACTGGATAGTGGGCCATAGTCACAGAAATAGCTACTGAATTTCCAGTTTCTGGAAATATATTGAGCAAATGGAAATGCAAATGAAAATTAAAGACTTCAATAGCACTGTCATTTTCCTAGAGTGTAATGTAACATTTGAATATTTACCATACACATGTCAGAAAATGGAATGGTGACATGAAAGTAAAAAAACAAGGACCCCTAAGAGTAGATGTATAAACAATTCTTTTGATGGGAATGTGTTTTGTTGGTAGTTACTTATCTCTATATCATTTGCACACCTAATCTTATTAATAAAATCCTCTTCAAATGTATCTTTTCAATATTTACTCCACAGATCAGCACACATGAACACCTTCACTTTGATTGAGTTTATTTTCAGTGTTCTTGTACTTTTTTATATTAAATTTTGATTTCAAAGGAACAATAAAAAATGAATGGGAAGATTGAGAAGTGGCAATGCTACATTACACTCTTTTCATGTTGATTGTGAAAACCATATCAAAATATTTCATTTATTAACAGACTACATATTTGAAAACATTCTGAAACTCAACCCATAGGTTTCTGATTTTACCATCATTTAGCTTATAGAGATTCATTAAAATCACCTGAAACCAATATATGGTACTATAGGCACATCATTTATTAAGGTCACTTCCAACTCTTTGGCAGTTAGAGGCTCAATAACACTACATTCTGGATTGAGTTCCTATAGAAATTACATCTCTTTGCTCAAACTGCAGACATGCTGTGATCCCCATCATGTATCCACCTGCTGCATAAGCAGTCATAACAAGTGTGCTTTATAGTACATCTCACACATTTCACATATATATTCATTTCAGAGTGCATGACCTTATGGCAAGATGGCGCCCCAAGTAACAGTATTACCAATCATGTCCTTGCCATAATGAATTCCATTCTGTCACTCAGTTTTCTAACAAAAAGTCAGTTCTTGTTGTGATGTGCGATTTAGAACATAAATGGTGCCATTTCCATCTCTACAGAACAACTGCAGTTATCTTACAAACTGGCAACGACTTGTAAAGTTGGCACCATATTACAGTTCAAATAAAACATTGTTACTTTACTGTTAAATACTCACACTTATCCACATTTAGAATCCTTTAATCACATTGTAAACTTCCAAGCTGGACAGTATTAGGTATATAAGCCAGAGGGACAGAAGTACACATGTTGTTGTCCATTTTATGCATTTTGGACCACCGAGTTCACCTCCAACCATTTTGGATCTCCTCAAAACTAAGATTATTATTGCAACAGCAGCTTCTGTGCAGAATATTGTCACAGAAAAAGCCATACTGAAAAATACAAGGGACTAATTAATTACATACATACATACAACAAATTTACAAGTCATTCATTATAAATAAAACTCACATATGAGCATTGAGAAAGAAAAAATTACACTACTGGCCACTAAAATTGCTACACCACAAAGATGACATGCTACAGACGTGAAATTTAACTGACAGGAAGAAGATGCTGCGATATGCAAATGATTACCTTTTCAGAGCATTCACAAAAAGTTGGCGTCGATGGTGACACCTACATCATGCTGACATGAGGAAAGTATCCAACTGATTTCTCATACACAAACAGCAGTTGACAGGTATTGCCTGGTGAAACGTTGTTGTGATGCCTCATGTAAGGAGGAGAAATGCGTACTGTCATGTTTCCGACTTTGATAAAGGTCAGATTGTAGCCTATCGCGATTGTGGTTTATCGTATTGCGACATTGCTGCTCGCATTGGTTGAGATCCAATGACTGTTAGCAGAATATGGAATCGGTGGGTTCAGGAGGGTAACATAGTACGCTGTGCTGGATCCCAATGGCCTCGTATCACTAGCAGTTGAGATTACAGGCATCTTACCTGCATGGCTGAAACAGATCATGCAGCCACGTCTCGATTCCTGAGTCAACAGATGGGGATGTTTGCAAGACAACAACCATCTGCATGAACAGTTCAACAAAGTTTGCAGCTGCATGGACTATGGCTGCAGTTACCCTTGACACTGCATCACAGACAGGAGTGCCTGCAATGGTGTACTTAACGATGAACCTGGGCACATGAATGGCAAAACGTAATTTTTCCGGATGAATCCAGGTTCTGTTTACAGCATCATGGTGGTCGCATCTGTGTTTGGCAACATCATGGTGAATACACATTGGAAGCGTGTATTCGTCATTCCCATACTGGCGTATACCCTGCGTGATGGTATGGGATGCCATTGGTTACAAATCTCGGTCACGTTTTGTTCACATTGATGGCACTTTGAACAGTGGATGTTACATTTAAGATGTGTTATGATCCATGGCTCTACCCTCCATTCGATCCCTGCGAAACCCAAATTTTAGCAGCATAATGCACAACTGCATGTTGCAGGTCCTGTACGGGCCTTTCTGGATACAGAAAATGTTCGACTGTTGCCCTGGCCAGCACATCCTCCAGATCTCTCACCAACTGAAAACGTGTGGTCAATGGTGGCCAAGGAACTGGCTTGTCACAATATGCCAGTCACTACTCTTGATGAACTGTGGTATTGTGTTGAAGCTGCATGGGCAGCTGTACCTGTATGCGGCAGTCCAAACTCTGTTTGTCTCAATGCCCAGGCGTATCAAGGCCATTATTAGAGCCTGAGGTGGTTGTTCTGGGTACTGATTTCTCAGGATCTATGTATCCAAATTGCATGAAAATGTAATCACATGTCAGTTCTAGTATAATATATTTATCCAATGAATACCCGTTTATCATCTGCATTTCTTCTTGGTGTAGCAATTTTAATGGCCAGTAGTGTAAAATGTCACAAGATTTAGCAACAAAGTTTTTATTTGAGTGAATGAAGATGTGTTAGTGTATACTGCTGATCATAGGCTCTCTGGTCTCCAGTTGGATGACTGGGTTGAAACTTTACAATTCAGTGAGTGTTGCATCCATCTCCTTCATTGAACTTTCCATCCTGAAAACTTTACAATTCAATGAGCATTTTATCCACCTCTGTCACTAGAATGTTCCATCCTGGAAAACCTGCAGGTGTTTGCTGGTAATTAAACCAGAGATAGTGATAGCAATAATCAGTATCACTACATAATAGATCACAGAGGAAGTCTAAACATTTTGATGATAAAGTGATTATAAGTTCAGGGTAATGTTATGAAATCTCACAGTTTTATTTGTAGAATTATCATAGCATTTGTTTGCAATATGTTGGAGAGAAACCCAGGTCCTGAGTACCAGTACACTATTTTATTCATTATCCACCTACTATAATGAGCAGTTAAAAAAAATTCTGTACCAATGGGCTTATATAAAACAAATGAAATAGTATCCAGTAACATTATGAATATATGATTTGGTGTAGAATGAAAATGTGGAAGAATACTCGCTACCCCAAGAAGTGCCCAATAATGAAAGCATACATATTGTCTAATATAAGAATACAAGGTAGCCAGTATCTTTCTATATTCCCTAGTGTGCTATGAAATGAAGAAGGGTGCTGTATCACAAATTTTAAAGCTTGCAAAATAAACAAATCACCATTCAGCTACCATTCAATATGTAGTTGGCAACCCTCCAAAACAAATATGCTTGAACCTTTATTTTAACAGGTTAACATTAGCATTAAAAAATACAGTGGTGTGCTGCTTGATACAGACACAGCATTTAGATATCTAGGTGTAAAACTGCAAAGTGAAATGATATGGAACGAGCGTGTAAAGATGGCAGTAGGAAAGGTGAATGGCAGACTTCGGTTTATTGGGGGAATTTTAAGAAAGTGTAGCTCGCCTAAAAAAAGAGACCACCTACAGATCACTAGTACAACCCATTCTTGAGTACTGCTCAAGTTGTGGGACCCCACCAGGTTAGATTAAGAGAAGACATTAAAGCAAATGAGAGTCCCTGGGAAAAAGAAACCACCCTTCTTTTCACCAAAGACTATTGAGAAAATTTAGAGAACAGAAATTTACATGTAAGTTTGTAATTATAGGAAAATAATAATAATTTACAGGACCTTGTCATTTAAATAGTCAAGTAAACCTCCTTATTTACAACAATGATATGCACTTCCTTGTAACTGAGGCTCATAAGTAAAAACTGTTGAAAACCATGAAGTAAAGTAATTTATTATTCTGATAAACCATAAAAAAGTTAGAAAAGCTGTTTTATAGCAAAAGGATATCCCCACTGTGATAACACAAGTTCCAAACTTAACCAAAGTAATTATAGCCCCCATAGCAGCCAGATAGACCTACAACTGGTTAAAGACAAATAATTAAATTTTCAGTTTCCTAAAGATTTACATTATGCAATTTAAAACAAATAAGAAAAATAGTTATTAATGATCATACAGTATATGAAATACTGTGTATAAAATTCCTGAGTGTCCACATGGGTAACAAGCTGAAATGGAGTTAACATATAGATGAGCTAATGAAAATGCTCAATCTGACATATTTTCGCTTAAAAGTGTCTCACGTTTTGTTGTCTTGAAGATAGGGATACTAGTCAATTTTGCAAATTGTCACTCTCTGTTGTATTGTGGAATTATCTCCTGAGGCACTACAGCTGAAATAAATGAAGTACTTACCAAACAAGCATGAGCAATAAGAATGTGTCAAAACAGATAAATGCATATCTTGCAGTCATCTTCAGATGTCTTTGAATTTCTACACTCACATGGCAAAACATTTTTTGTCAGTAACAGAAGTCCCTCTCTGAAGAACTGTCATTTATGAAACCACAATACAAGACATAGAAATTATTTGTATGACAACATGTTTTGCATCTTTTTTAGAGTTTGGAGTGGTATTCAGCACGCAGGGAAAAGGATCTATAACATGCTGCTGGTAGATGTAAAACAAGAAGTTGGAAATATCTTCAGATATGAAAGAAAAATAAAGATGTATTTCATTAACTGGTGCTTTTACAAATTAACTTCTGTTCTGGATTATACAACTGAGTTATTAATGCTACAATAAGTCTCAAAGCTCCTTGAAACCTACTTGCAATGTTTCCAAATGTAGGTAACTGTTATTATTGATCAAAATCAGTGTAGTCATATAATTATCACGCAAATAGCAACTATTTAGCATAACTGAGGAAGCTGTGAGTTTTTTTTAATTGGGAGTTTTCTACTAATTTCGATAGACTCATTTACGTGCAACTAAACATAAATAGTATATATTTGCTTAAATGATTGTTATACAGTCTACAGAAGCAGTTTATAACAGTTGCTTCCCAGTGTTGTTGCATACTATACCTAAAAAAATTAATTGTTCCATTTACATGAAATTATTTGTGGTAAACAATGTATGAAGGAATGAATGAAAGAATAAATTAACTTACGAACTCATTTTAAAGTTGTTGCTGTCTTCATGTGTATTCAAAACACAAGACAGAAATATTTATCACAAAGAAATATTTATCACAAAAGATCTACATTTCTTTCTGTGTAACCATTTTTTGCAACACACACACACACACACACACACACACACACACACACACACACACACACACACATGTAAATGCAGCTCACACACACGCACGACAACAGTCTGGCTGCCAGTCTCTGGTCTCAGCAGCCAGAGACTGTGGTAGTGTGTGTGTGAGTTGCGTTTGAGCAAATGTGTGTGTGTGTGTGTGTGTGTGTGTTTTGTCTCATTCTGATGAAGGCCTTTTTGGCTAAAAGCTTGCTTGTTTGACAGTATTTCTGTTGTGCCTATCTGTGATTCAGCACCTTTGCTGCATGGCGAATAGCAATCTATCCTTTTCATAATATTATCATTATTCCATACTGGATTTCCACTGATCTTGCCTAATCACTTGACTCTGAAACCTCATTATAGGTCCTTTGTTTCCACACAGCTTTTATTTATTTCCTAATGTCTTCTTTGACATATAAGTTAAGCAACAGGAGATATATAATGAAATCTTGTCTTGCACAATTTTTAACAAATGTCCTGATTTTAAAGTTTTGTTATTTCCCTATGTTTTTGAAGAGATTGTTGATTGTTCATCTTTCTCTACATTTAATCCATATCATCCTCAGTTTGTGTAAGTGTACTAAAATTATCCCAATATTCACAAATACCATAATGGTATGTCAATTTTTTCTGAATCCTTATTTTTGTTAGAAAGTGCAAGGTCACAACTGCTTCTCTGGTCCTTTATCTTCCCCCTACCTAAGCTGATCTTGATCCAACAACTCTTCAGTTTTCCCTTTTATGATTCTGGATTTCCAGTCATCCATGGCTCATTTTACAATGATATTGGATATTCAGTAATGTAAAATTAAAACGTTATAGATAATTTGTAAGTATATAAATCAAACATATGGAAACTAGTGTAGCAATAAATACCATTACATATAACTGCTGTTAGAATTATCTACATATTTATTATACATTGAAAGGCAGAGTAATGATCTGCAGCCAAAACACAGTCATGAATATAAAAATAGATTATTAGAAAGTGTACAGGCATGTTATAATATCTCTACAGTTCTTTATCACAAGCACACACACATCTGTGTCCCCCCCCCCCCCCCCCCCCCCAATCTCTTGCACACAAACATATATTTCTTGATTATGTGACGTGAGCATGAGAGGTATGACATATGTCTCAAAATCCTCTTCTTGTGCCCTTTATGGAAATGTGTTAATAATAACTGCTCGAAAAGTGTGCCATCTGTTTTGGAGATACTGTCATCAGTCAAAAAAATCTCAAAATACCTGGTTTTCTAACTGATTTTAGTAAATGAACATGGTATCCTATTGACTTGGAGACTTATTTGCTCTGGATAATCTATTTAATCAATAACTGCTTCAACCCTGTGTGTCTTGTGGTGTGATGGCTGTTCACCATCATACAGCCATTTGAAAAATTTCTATACATCTGCCCTTTCGTTAGCACATAAGGGACATTTCCATTTTGAATCTAGAGATCCAGACCTTTACCACTTATTATTCACAAATTGCATTTAATCAGTCTGCACCCAGTATAAATTTTTCCTGTGTTTCTTGCTTTTCTTTCTCTCTATCTTAATGATTATGATTTTGCTTCTTTGCGCTTTCGTAACATATTTTACCATTGGCTAAAAAGTATATAGCATGTAATCTTATTCCTTCTTGTTTAGCCAATTAACTGAAAGCATTATACGAATTATCCATAGCTTTCTTGATTCTAAATTACACTAAACACCTGCAGTGTTCTCTAATCAAACTGGATAAAATAATTTCTTGACTCTTATCTCTGTCTTACTTATGGGAGCCTCTCTTCATTGCACATATTTCCGTTTGTAGTGATTTGTCTTCAATGCTTTTACTAAGTGTTGTTGTCACTGCTTCATAGTATTTGTAGATGCCATATTCTCACCCAATTTGTCAGCATTCTTTGGCGACTCAGTTTGCTTAAAGTCCTTAAGTTTTATACCTCTGTTCACAGCTAATGGGCTGTTATCTGACTCCTTAGCAATAAATGTATATCTTTTCCAGTCTTATTCCTGGTTGCTATTTGTTTATGTCGTGGAATCCATGTTCTCCAACAAATCTATTTTTATCCTGCTGGTTTCATTCAGGTACTGTGCATCAAGTATCCAATAATGAAGGTGCACCTTCTTGGATGGGAAATTTGGCAAAGCGCATATTATCAAAGTAAAACAGCTGTTAAAAACTATGGTGGGAGGCTCTGGACAATTTGTAAGTCATGTGTATACAAAAAGAGCCTTAGTAGTGTGCCTGACAGTAAATTAAGTTATTACCTACTCCGTTTAACACCCAAACACTTTACCACAAGAACTCCCAGTAACGACAATGTTCCACCAAAATATAATGGTCCAAACTGGAGTTTCTGGCTCTCAAATAAATGAAAATCATTTCACAGGCCAAGCCTGTTTATTTATGTTTCACAGAGCGCCATGTAAGGGCTGACATGGTTATGCCTCAGTTAGAGGGCTATGTATTAGCTGATACTTAATGTTGATTAAATAGAGAGAAAGGTGGAGCAGCAATATATGTCAAAGCCGGTGTAGCCCATAAATCATTTGACTTTAAGTATTTGTTAGGCAGATCTTAATTTTGAAGCCAGTGTATCTGAAATGTTTGCTGATGATAGCTTTGTTACAGTGGCAATGATATACATTGACTTGCCAGAACATTATGACCACCTACCTAATAGTTGGTGTGTCCACTTTTGGCACAGATAACAGCAGAGATGCATCATGGTATGGAAGAAATGAGGCCTATGGTATGGTAGAAATGAGGCATTGGTAGGTTGCTGAAGGGAGTTGGAGACACGTTTGCACACAAAAGTCACCTAATGCCTGTAAATTGTGGGGAGGGGGGTGATGAGCTTTGACACCATGTAGAATCACATCCCAGATGCATTAGATTGGGTTCAGATCTGCGAGTTGAGGAGCCAACACATCAATTGGATCTCATCACTGTGCTCCCCAAACCAAGCCATTCACATTCTTGGGCCTGTGACATGGTGCATTATCTTGAGAAATGCTATTGCTGTCTGGAGATTTGATTGTCACGTAGGGGTGTACAGTACATCTTGGCCATTGTGGTGCCTTGTGTGAGCTCCATTGGACACATGGATCCCCATGTAAGTGTTCCTCAGGGCATAATGGAGCTGCCACCAGCTTATCTTCATCCAACAGTACCGGTGCCAAGGAGCTGTTCCCCAGGAAGACAATTGATTTGCACCCTCCCATGGGCATGATGAAGACAGTACTAGGATTCATCAGACCATACTGAACTCTGCCACTGTACCAACATCCAGATCCGATGGTCATTTGTCCATTTCAGTCATGGTTGTCAATGTCATGGTATTGGCATTGGCACATACATGGTCGTTGGCTGTGGAGGCCCATCATTAGGAGGTTTTGGTGCATTGTGTGTTCAGACACACTTGTGCTCTGCCCAACATTAAAGCTGAAGGTTAATTCCACCACAGTTCACTGCCTGTCCTGTTTTACCAGTCTGCTCAGCCTACGATGTGGAACACCTGTAATGAGGATAGCCACCCAACCCCACGACTTCTGGATGAGGTTTCACCTAGGTTTTGCCACATGTTGAAGACACTCACCACAGCACTCCTCAAAAACCTGACAAGTCATACTGGTTCTGAAATGCTCATGCCAAGACTCCTGGCCACCACAATCTGCCCTCAGTTAAACTCAGATATGTCGCATGCCTTCCCTATTCTACACATATCGTGTGTGTGTGTGTGACTAGCAGTCATTCCTCACAATGTGATTCCATTATCACCTGGATGGTTTCATATCAATAGTTGGTCAGTGGTCATAATGTTCAGGCTGATCAGTGTACAGGGTTCCTGTAGGGAAAATTTGTGTTTCCTTAAAGCAGCTGGAATCAATTTTGGTAACAATATATTCAAAGGCTAAACAGTTAGTCATTATGGGTGACTTCAGTGTCAAATTCCTAACAGACAACACCAGTCAAAAGAACTTGTGACAAACCTTTAACTTATTTCCAGTAGCTGAATTCCTACCAAGTGACAGACAGCTGTGTAATCCTTAAAGACAACATTTTTATTGGTAAGTCTAGGAGTATTAATAGTATTGTAAGTCAAATAATCAATGGACTGTTTGATCATGATGGGTAGTTGCCTTCTCCTAATGACACTTGTTTTAAGTAAAAAATGACAGTTTTTAGGTCTTTTAGAACAATCAGGGTTAACAAATTAGAAACTTTCAATCATTGACTGAATCAAAAGACTGACTGGAATCCAATGTATTAAGAAAGAAGAAAGAAATGTTAACTGAAAGTATAACCTATTCACTGATGAATTCATGTCACTGTTTGAAGCAGTATTTCATTTAAAAAAATTAAAACATTGTGAGAATGAGGCACTATGCATAGTGAATATAATGACATGTGGACACTTGATTCACCACAACATATTTACATATTTATTACAATACCCTGATACAAAATTGTAATTCACTAATGATCCAATGGCAAGAGGAAACAGCCTGAGTCAGAAGTAATATCAGTGGGTTTTGCCTCTAGATAGTCAATCTGCTATAGATAGTTGCCACAGAGGTCCCCCTCCCCTTTCCCCTCCCACAGCAGTATGGAGCACAGGGTAGGAAATGAAGGGTTGGCACTGTGGTTTATAGGGTGGAGTAGCGGCCAGTCAGCATCAGGCGAGGATGTGTGAAAGACTTGCACAACCAGTGACATCATGGCACGCCCACGAGGGAGATGTGACTGCACCATTTCTTGAGGCTAGAGACAGTGTGAATCTTTGATCAAGGAGACCATGTAGTCCCATAGTCAGTGAGGAAGATGCAGAGGTCAGCATGCTTGAGAAAGAGGGATCGTTGGGTCTCACACCGTAGAGGGAGGACGTGCGATGAGTAGGCTGGTGATAGAGAGGTGACTGTTGTTGTTGATCCAAGCTGCAATGTTTCACTCATTAGCATCATGAGAAAGGTGGAAGGAGTGGAGAAGAATGATATGGGCTGTTGCTGAATCATTGAGCAAATGTGAAGGAATGTGGAGAATGGCAAGAGTACTGGCTCAGAGTTGGAGAGAGAGATACTCAATGCAAAATGCAAATATGTTGACCATGAAGATGGAAACTGTGGGAAAAGAGTGAGGCAGTGACAGTGTAGAAGTCACACAGGGAGAAGGCATGTTGTCCAATAGAAGTCATCACAAGTAGCAATGGCAGTGGCAGATACAGAGGGAGAGGTGAACTCTGAAGACAATTGGTCAATGCATGTGGAAGAAGCCATATCCCTGGATGACATCTCAGAATCAGATATCAATGGAGGTTCCTCATGAAGGGTTCAAGCAGGTTTAACTCCATTTAGCAACACAGTCTGTTGTTCTCCGATGAGGCAAATTTCTGAAGTGTTATTTATGCAATGCAACACCCCTTGTGGTCCAGAGTAGGGAGGTTGTAATGCTATCCACATCATTTCAGCTTGGAACATAATGGACTCACACTGCCCTATGTCTTTCTGTACAAACACTTGCAGTACAATGTAAGCACATGGAGACAGAGTGCGGATGTCGGCAATTTACAAGCACACCTGCTCCACTAGAGTAGGGAGCTTGGCAGGGTACGGGTGTTCAGAGTTTTTGAAAAACTCATCAGGGAATATCAAAGGCTTGCCATATAAGATTTTGGCTAAGGAAGGATTTAGGCATCATTAAATGCTGTGCAGATGCTGAGCAACACCAACAAAATGGCATCTGACCAGGAACCTGAGTGACATATGAGGGCTGGTTTAAGCATGCATTGCCCATGTTCGATTACTCCACTGCTTTGGGGATGGTACATGCTCATGTGGAATTTGTTGACACCACATACAGTCTTAACCTGGCAACAAGGAGTGACTTGAACTGTCTCCCTTGGTTGGTCATGATAGAAGAGGGACAGCCAAAGCAGGATATCAGTGTATTGATAAAGACTCATGCGACTGAATCGCAGATGTGTCTGAGAGGAGAACAGCCTCCACCCATCTGCTAGCATGACCAATGACTGACCGTATGTACCTAAAACAAACCAAAGGTGGAAAAGGAAGCACAAGGGCAAGGTTCAGATGATGGAATGGTCCTTTTAGTATTTCAGATTGTCCTAGAGGGGACTGAGCATGATGACCAACCTTGCTACATTGGCGAGGTAAACATGTGCATGTCCAAGAGCAAAAGTTGTTTTTTACACCAGGCCAGACAAAATGTTCTGTCACAGAGCATGTGATAGGTTTAATTCCTGGGTGTGCCAAGTCATGAATGACCAACAGAACCCTGTATCAGAGGGAGATTGGGATCAGGGGGCAGAGTACTGATAGAGGTATTGCACAGGCTGGATGTGAAGAGCCAGGAAGACAATGGGACTCCACTGTCAACACAAAGGTAGTGTCTTCCTACAGATTTTGAATGTCTGGGCCATCCATCTGCAGGCACACTAGTTCACCCAAGTCCAAGGAGAAAAAATGGCATGCACATTATAATGGGTCACCCTCCTCTAACATTACCTTTTCTTAAATAGAAATAACCGATACCATGTATACTCTCAAATCTGGTATAGGTGAACATTCTCAGCTGTTTAACTAAATGAACTTATATGATTTTGTATACGATGTGTTTGTTTGTAGTTTCCCCTTGGAAGGAACAGAATTTGTGGATCCAGGATATGAGGTGGTGGGTTTGGAGTTGGCAGGACAATGGGAGAGGTAGTGTTTGAGAGTGACAACTATAATATGAGTTGTTCCCTTTACTCCTTCCAGTATTTGTTTTCCACCCAGGGCACTCAGTTATATTTATATCAACACATGGCTCCCTCCTATTAACTTGCCTCAGGCATGTGTTTTGTTGCTGTCTCATGCTTCAAATCTGTTTTTCTTACTCTCATTGATCAGATGTATTGTTTGATACATGTTTCCTCTCACCTGTCTCACACACAGGTGTTACCACCCTTCACTAGCATGGCTTTGCTGCATTTTTATGGGAGCCTAAAGCACTGGACAGAACCATTTCAACTAGAGCATGCACTTTCCAGTTACCCAAGTCACTAACTGATTTCAGCTTAATATTATTTAATTATCAAATTACCTCAGTTCATCATATAATTTATCTCCCACAGAATGTATCTGTCATTATTTAATGTAAATTGTGCAGACAAATATTGACTAAAGAACCATAAAAAACCATTTCTATCTGCAGTTCCACATCCTATTGCCTAAAAGTCTATTGCCCAAAGAATCTCCCCAAAACTAATATTTCCTCCTCTGGATGTCACACCACCTTTGACGACCAACTCCAAATCTTCAAATTCCACCAGCATAATACTTGCAAAGCAAATTCATGAAAAATCCTTTTGGACCAGCAGCCTCTCAGACCAAAACTGAAACCAAAACTGAACCTTGCCTATCCCAGTTCATACCTCAGTCCAACCATGACCTTTCTACATTAGCTTCCAGGAATTCATTAACTTCCAGGAATTCATTAACTCTAACCTCACTTCACTTCCTGTCTTAGAACCCTTACCAAAAACACAAATCTTTTGTCAGAAGAAAGAACAGCCATCTACAGCCTCAAGACCACCATCTGTCTGGCTCTTCCACTTACAAATTCTGTTGCACTTGTCCTATCTCAAAAGTCCAACATAACCATCAATTCCTAATCAAATATCTAGGTCTATGCAAAAAGCTCAGCTCCAGATTCACATTGCTCATCTGCCAACAGTGCCCTCCACATCCACCTTCTATATGTTTTCCAAAATCCATAAATCCAATGATCCTGATACAATGGAATTGTATCTGCTTACCATGCTTCCACAGAAAGAATTGCTCCTCTTGTTGACCAGCATTTCAAACCTGTTATCCACAGCAAAATGAGCATATGCCACTAGCTTTCAAACTACACATGACTGACAGAATGTTAGCACTCGCACAGCGCTATTCACTGAAGGCATTAAATGTAATCACAATTGTGAGTAATGATAGCCATCAGCTGTAGAATGGGATCATGACAATGAAAATCTGTGCCGGACTGGGACTCAAAACCAGATTTCCCACTGATTGCCTTACCATTTGGCTATGTGTGCACTACTGACAGCCAGACCCAAACTTGCATATGTCATCAACCATGGGTCTACGACCTGTACTCGTACATACATTATATACATTCCCATGTGGGTCAGACATTGTATTTAGAAGTCGCTTGTTCAGTATTGGCAGAGGTTGATTAATTCTCAATGTGACCACACTACAACCGACAGCATCCCCACGAACATGGCCAACAACACATGGCCCCGGCCAGGACTAGCCGATGCCCCACCTGCACTCCTGGCCACTACTGCACACCTCCTACCACGCAGACATTGGCCACCCGAAGTTTACCGGGACTTGCGGAACCTCGCTGAGCCAGCACCCACTATTGCTCTGTGTGGTCTCACTGACTACCACCAGTGTACCTCTGCATGAGTCGGCCAGGCACTACGGCTGCCCACACGCACCATTTCTGCTGGTTCGACACATGCTCAAGCTCCAATGTGCTGTGTTGCAGACAACCTTGCTCGTACCCAAACTCATCCCACGGCCTGATACTGGTGCATCAGGCCTCATCGTGATGGCATCCACAGGTCTCATTTATAACTAGATGGCTCTCACCTCTTCTTTAACAGTGCCCAACTGAGTTTTTAGCTTCAACACCAGAGCCAATGTCAGCATGTTTCCATCATCTCTCCCTCCTGACACATTTTCATCTGCATCCATGGAACTGCATGTAGCTAATTACTCTGCGATACCGGTGGCTGGCACTGCCTCTACCACTCTCAATCTAGGCAACCATGCACCTATACCCTGGGTGTTCTTCATGGTTGAAATGGTGGAACCCGTCTTAGGATCTGACTTCTTCAGGCACTAACATTTACAGTCAACCTGAATCGCACTTTGCTCCTGAACCACAAGGGTCAATGGCTGACCAGTGGCTAGATCAGTGACTTCCTTCCTACCAATAATACACTGCTGTCTCATATTTCACAATCAGAAACATCTCTGAATCTTAACTTGAAATGTCAAATGCTTCTGGATGAGCTCCGCATGACATCTGCCACACACTGGTGTTACAGCTCTGATATGCCAACAACCAATGCATCAATGAGATATCTAACAAGTTTCATACAGCTCAACAGCAAATCACTGTTCTACAACGTCTACACCCCCTTTGGGAAATTTCCTACCCCAAAGGAGTGTTTTCAACACATTTACACTGATGTAGCTGGACCACTCCCAGAGTCGCAGGATTCAAAGTACATGTTATGCATGACTGACCATACAATGCATTGGCAATTACCAGAAATTTCAGCTGACACAGTTGCCAAGACCATGGTTTGCAACTGGATTCCCAAGTTTGACTCTCTTAAATCACTGATGACAGACCAAGGCTGGCAATTTAAGTCTGCCTTGTTCAACAAATTTTTCTGACTTTGTGAGTGCCATCATTTCTACACAATTGCTTACTACCTCCAGTCAAACGGCCTAGTGGAACAATGACAGCACATGCTCAAGGCAGCATTAATCTGCCACTTGCAGTTGTGGACCAATGCTCTTCCCTGGGTGCTTCTCAGAATTAGGGCTGCTCACAAAGGAGATTTGAATGCCTTGCTTGCTTAGGTCCTATGTCATGAGCTGATTTACCTCTCTGCAAGGTGTAGCTACACTGGACCATGACCTACCAGAACTAGTGCAGTGAGTGCATGAGTTTATACGCAACATCAATGTGCCATTGCCTATCCATCACATAAAGCCTAGAATATTAGTTCACAAGAACTTAAACATCTGTTCCTACATTGTGCTATGTACAGATGCTGTCAAGTCAGCTTTGCATCCCTCCCTACAGTGGCTCATACCACGTAGTCAAGCAGGACACTAATATGTTGGACATTACCATCTCAGAAAAGACCACATTTTCTTAAACAGACTCAAGCCTGCATGAACTTTAGCTGACTCCCTGTTGCTATGCCCTGCATCGGCACTTCCACAGCCAAGAGACACCCACATTGAAGTACATATAAATATGAGTGACTTTCTTCCAGAAATTATTGATGTCACCCTACGTGACTCGCTGTTAGTCATCTCTGCCAGTTTTGCAAACAGGCAGCTGGGCCCCAATGAAGTCTATAGGTTGATTGAGCATGTCATGACCCTGCCTTCCTTCATTGATACAATGACTTTAACCTCTTACTTTACGACTGATGGAGCACTTATCGTCACTGCCCCTGTGTAGCCACTCTTGCTGCTGATGCGAGGGATGACACCACTTCTACTGCTATCTCACCAGCCCCTAATGATCACGCTGGGTATGCTGCACCTTCCTGCACTGCCGATGATATCATGCCTCCTGCTGCCTCACTGGTCATGGACCATCGTACCACCTACACCACACCACCATCCCCCTCTCCTTAGCCTCTCGCTGCTCCTAACCACATTACAGTGATTCATGCATCCACAGCACCAACCTCCTGATGGTGCACACAGCGTTCTCCCATTTTTGACACACACTATGCGGATGTAACTCTGTGGACTCATCTGGAACAAAACTGATTCCCTGAGGTAGCTCAACTAACCTCTCAGGAGCTGCAATTGGTTTGCTCTGACTGATGTATGTGGCAACATGCTTTGTAACTTTAGGATCACAAAATATATTTGTAAGGAATCATATGACCTGTTAGTTGTTGTTATATGTAACCACAATCCTGAGTACCATACTTACTACATAGTAATAGTGGTGGTAATAGTAGCAGAAGTAGAAGTAGTAGTAGTCGTTTTTGCAGAAGTAGTAGTAGTAGTTTTAACAATATTATGTAAAGGATAGTTGCTACTCATCATATAGCAGAGATTCTGACTTGCAGATAGGCACAACAAAAAGGCGAGCTTTCAGCCAACAAGGCTTTTGTCAAAAATAGACAACAGACACACATCCTCATGCAAATGCAACTCACACACACATGATCTCAATCTCTGGCAGCTGAAGCCAGACTCTGAGTCTGGTTTCAGTTGCCAGAGATTGTGGTCACGTGTGTGTGAGTTGCATTTGAATGTGTGTGTGAGTGAGTTGTTTTGTGACAGGCTTTTTGTTGTGCCTATCTCTGAGTCAGCATCTCTGGTATATGGTGAGTAGCAACTATTCTTTTCATGATATTATTACATTCCATCCTGATGTTTCCAGTATTTGATTTAGCACTAGTTTTATTCATTTGTAGGTCACTTTTGCAACGATATTGGACATGTATTGGTACTAAAATTTAAGAACAAAAAATGTAATTTATGTACAAAAACTTTTACATACATTCAGATGTAGTTTGAAAAGCACGGGGAAGTTAGTCATCTGTAACCCTGTAGTAGGGACAGTCTTGACATTTGCCTGAAATAATTTAGGTAAATGATGGAAAACTTAAATCAGGATGTCCAGATGAAGGCTGAAGCCTCCACCCTTGCAAATATATGGCCAGTCAATTTAAAATGACACCACCTCATTTGGTTTGTCCCTAGACACAAGCAGCGGACATCAGGACCATAGCAACAATATTTGGTTTCCATTTTGTCTGCCAGAACTTGCCATTTTATCATTATTATTATTTGTTTGTGTTACAGTTTTCATCAAACCCCTACTCTGTGTTATCTAAGTAAGGCAGCAGTTCTTGTTCCAGCAGCACCACAGGAGAGATCACATTCATTCATAAATTATTTTTACGAGTTTCAAACAGAAGAAACTTATTTCCATACCTGTGTGCTCGGTAATTTAGTTTGTAAATTTTTTGCATGTTTGTGTTCTTACTAGGCACAGTGTAGTGTTTTAATAACTGTGTAGTGTATAACCAACTGCATGTATTGCCAGGGGCATTTATTTGTTTTAGTTTGAACAGCCAGTGGCAGTTAGTGTTTTGTGGTTAGTCATAATATCATTGGACTTAGTGCTTGTTTATTTAGTGGTGTTATATCTGTTTTTTGGGAATTTTTGTTGTAATTTCTCTGCAGTACTTGATAAATACTCATTCACATTGTTTACTAGAGGGTGTGAATCATTTATGACTTTATCTCCTCTCTCTCATCTGCATGCTACTATACCTTTGTTTGTCTCTCCCTGCTTCCTTTCTGATGACATCTCAGACTGATTTGGTTTTATTCTCCACTTTGGTATACTCATTTGTCACTAAATGACTGTTTTTTGCAGCAGTCAGCACATTTCTATAAATCGTTTTGTTTCTATGACAGAAATTTAAGAACACTGGCTCATATCACTCTTTCTCATGGAACGGAGGTATTTAAGGGTCTGGAAGCACTTTATGCCTGCTATTATCCATTTGTTTTTATGAGACATTGATACTGATGTGGATCCTTTTGGAAATGTATTTATAAAGTTTAATTAAAATGACCTGGGAAATTTAGAGACTTTGTTCCAGTTTTGATTTGCCAGTTCTTTTGAGAAAAATTGTCTTTTGATTTCTGATAAATGTTTTTTCATACCTGCAGTTTAGGGATATTTTTCATACCCAATTTTGTTGTTATTATTTTTACATCACAATTTTCCATGTCCATATCTGTGACCACATAGTCGATTACTGATGCAGTTATCATGTAACAGAGGAAGGTGGAACCATTCACTTGTTCTTGTCTCACTCAAGTTAGTAATATGATTTTCCCATTTATTTGGTCATGTTTTGTAAAGTACACATATGGGACTATAACATAAAATAGTTAATTTTGTGTTCAGGTTATATTTCATCAGAACTAATTGTGCAAGATATAGTTTCTCAGTCACTAACAATTATGCAGTGAAATAACTGGGAAATAATTTACGTAAGGAAATCTTCATAAAATGTTTTACAAACACATTGAAGAATGGCCTCTGCAGTGAGCTAACAGGTGGATTTTACTGCAGTATTACTGGTATACCTTGGTTTAAAGGCCTTGTGGCAACCCAGCAGCGACTGCATCACTTAATATAACAAAACTCTTTGGTCAGTGGTGCAGCATTCTGCTGCAGGACTGTCTTTGCATTCATTTCATGTTGAGCTTCAATTATATTCACATAAATCCAAGCAATAAAGTGTACATGTTCTGTATTTTTGATTACAACCATTGCTGGTATATCATCAGCATCATCACCTGGATTCTTTCCTCACCTTCCTCTTATTAGTCAGACATATAATTTTTTCTAAAACTTATTATTAAAAAGTTATTTGTAATTAAAGTTGTCACATTATATTATGTTCTACTCTTAACAAGTGGTAATTTCTAAAATTCAGTTCCATGATTTTGTAGCCCCGTGTTTTAGGATTTAAAAATGCTCACTTTCACTAGGAAAACTTTTTCATTTGCTATTTATTTGGCCCAAAATATTTCCGTTTCAGCCATTTCTGGTGGGATTCATGAATCCCTGTGAGACTATACATAGTATTCACAACATAGTTCCTACAATTCAGTCAATCTTCCTGTTATTGAATCCACAGTTAAACAGATTTGCTCCTTGGTCCATTGCAGTTTCATGCTATTTGATTTTGCTAGCTTTCCTGCAATAAAGTGCAAAATAATAACAAATTTTGAATTTTATCATTCACTCCTGTACGTAGAAGAGCAGGACAAAGCTTCAGTTATTCAAGATTAAGTAATCAGCTGATTAAAGTCTGACAGTTGCTGCCAATCAAAAATGTACTGTAGGTCATTAAATGATTCGAGCCAAATGTATTATTATGCCCTGATACATTCTGAAATTAATTATCAATTTGCAAACGACGTAAAAAATGTTTTTATTATCATCTACTACTTGCAGTGACTGTGTTATCAAATTTGATGATGAAAATGATCAGTAAATATGTTGCAACTATTAAGATATGTGAAATGCAGGTACCAGTGCTGGCCGGTGGTATGTGAACTACATAAATCCTTTAGAAAAATCTAATCATCATAATGTTTTGGCTATCAATAAAGTGAAAATATTTTAGTTAACACCTACAGTGTTGTGTCCATCATTTAATGATCATGCCACCAAACCAAATAATTACAGGAGGAGTTATGCCAAGAATAGCAGCTGCCAAGTACAGTAAAAACACATCAGTAATCTTACCAGTGGTACCCCCATGGTTTCAGAACTGTTTTACAGACAGGGCACAAGACAAAGAACTTGCAAAATAATGAGCACTGATTAAGAAACAGTGGCAGTAGACAGTTTATGAGTGAGATGAAGTGGTATGCATTTGAGAAAACAAGCAAGGTTAGCACCATTTTGAGAGACAACTAATGAAAAAGAAGGGTTCACTGCCATATTTGAATCAACTTCTGCCAATAGGAAACTGACGAGATAGACACCACATTTGAGGGATGATCTGGATATAAATACAGAAGTTTAGTGGGATAGGATAGACTACTTTGCAACAGCAACCAATTCAGAAGAAATTATAAGATAAGAGTATTTATGTTATTATGTCTTGATTTATTGTCATTGGATAGATTAAAATCTACTCAGCAAGCAGCAGCAGGAGAACACAAATGTAAAAGGTATGGTTCAAATGGCTCTGAGCACTGTGGGATTTAAGTTATGAGGTCATCAGTCCCCTGGAACTTAGAACTACTTAAACCTAACTAACCTAAGAACATCACACACATCCATGCCCGAGGCAGGATTTGAACCTACGACTGCAGTGGTCACGTGGTTCCAGACTGTAGTGCCTAGAACCGCTCGGCCTCCTCGGCCGGCGGTATTAAGTATGGAATCTTTCAGAGCCAATGGCTCCTTCTTCTCACAGAAGTGTTGAAGGGGAAGGAAGAGGGGTGAAAGAAAAGGACTGGTGAGATTTACAAAAAGGGGTAGAGTTCAGAAAAGTCACCCACAACCCCAAGCCACAGGAGACTTACCAGACAAGATTGATTTTTATTTTGGTTATTTTTGTTGATAGGTTAGCCTACGTGTTCATTTAGTGTTTTCAAGTCAATGATTCAAGGATTGTGCAGATAAAAGTGAGCTGTATGATGAATGTGGAATAAATTCAGAATAATTAACATTTTATGATGAAGTAAATGTTAGCAAAATAATTGATGAAATTTCTAGGGCATTAACTACAGAATTTTTGAATGCTGAAGGTAATTAGAGTGACATGTTCACGAAAATAATAACAGAAATGAATAAGTACATTGCAGAAAAATGGACAAAAATAGTAGCATTATTGACATTTTAATTGTAGAAATGAAAGAAAACAATGAAAAACTAGCAGCGATCTTAAAGTGGCATAAAAATCTACATTCTCAATTGAATTCAAAACTGGGCAAAAATAGTAATGAACTTAGAAGTGACATTAGTAGTTTAAAACTGAGTAATGTTCTTCATGATTTGCAAACTGAACTGGATCAAAGAATGGATAGGCTCAGTGAAAGTTTGTTGCAAAGTAAATCAGAAAATGTAGAAGTGAATTTGGAATCAAAATTAGAAGCTTTTAATAATGCCACAGTATACAGAGAAAAGGAAAATGGAAGCAATGGTAATAACCAGATGGAAGTAGTGATTGTTGATCCTTGTCATGCTAATTCAGAAGTAGTCATTGAGTCATATTATGATGATGTCAGTAAAAATACAAATTCCAAAGCAAAACAGATGGATACTATTGGATAGAGAATGTGGAAGCAGATGAGTACGTTTCTTCTGCAAATACTGATACATCTGATAATATTATGACCACATTAAAGAGAAATGCAGATGTTGTACAGATTGTAATCAGGTTATTACATTTCGGAATTAACAAGTCTTATCACTTTAATAAAAGGTAAAAGAGGTACTTCAAACACAAGGCACAGAACAGATTTCATTAACAATGCTAATAAGACAAAACGTATGTAAATAACAGACTGTGTGTCAATCAGAAGTGGCAAAGATATAAAAACATCAGATGCACCAATAAAGTCAGCAATGAGGTCATTAGAGATGGAGCAAAAGCTCAGATTACAAAAGGATGGGGAAAGAAATTGGCCATACCCATTCCAAAGGAACCACACTAACATTTGAAACTTTTCTTTGGTAGGTAAACACGTCTACCAACAACTCTTCTGACTTGGCACAGGGTAAAAGAAGAGAACCATTTATATTTTTACAAATGCAATCAAACATTATGTCTATGGGTTTAGTCCTTTTTTAATGTTTATTACATTTTAACAATTGCAATGCACTCTGACCACAAAGAGATGAGCAAGTTGTTCCATGATGACATTGAGCTTCTGCAAGAAAGTGGGAAGCCACATGTTTTAAGCAGCTGCATCGGCTGCTGCAATGTGCTCTGCTTATGTTGAAGAACTGGCAATACATTTTTGCCTATGAGATGTCTACTGGTTATCATGCTTTCCTAACCCACTGTTGAATGATGTGTATCAATATCTGCAGCATAATTATAATTGGCACCATCCTATGCTAACCTACTCATGGGCCATCTAGAGGAATCCTTCCTAAAAACCCAGAATCCTAAACCCCTCACCTGGTTCATATTCATTGATGACATCTTTGCTATCTGGATTGAAGGTGAGAACACCTTATTCACATTCCTCCAGAACCTCAGCAACTTCTCCCCCATTTGCTTCACCTGGTCCTGCTCAACCAAACAAGACACCTTCCTAGATGTTGACCTTCACCTCAGAGATGGCTACATCAATACCTCCGTCCATATCAAACTTACTAACCACCAGCAATACCTCCACTTCGACAGCTGCCACCCATTCCATACTAAGAACTCCCTTCCGTACAGCCTAGTCACCCGTGGTCGTTGCATCTACAGTGATGAGCAGTCCCTCTCAAAATATACTGAGGGTCTCACTGAAGCCTTCACTGACCACAATTATCCTCCCATCCTTGTACAAAAACAAATCTCCCGTGCCTTACCTTTACAGTCTCCCACCACCTCCCAAAGTCCCACAGCCCAGCCACAGAGGAGCATTCCCCTTGTAACTCAATACTATCCAGGACTGGAGCAACTGAATTACATTCTCCACCAGGGTTTCGATTACCTCTTGTCATGCCCTGAAATGAGAAATGTCCTGCCCACTATCCTTCGCACCTCTCCTACTGTGGTTTTCCACCGTCCACCGAACCTACACAACATACTTGTCCATCCTTACACAACCCCTGCTCCCAATCCCTTACCTCATGGCTCATACCCCTGTAATAGACCTAGGTGCAAGACCTTCCCATACATCCTCCTACCACCACTTACTCCTGTTCGGTCACTAACATCACCTATTCCGTCAAAGGTAGGGCTACCTGTGAAACCAGTCATGTGATTTACAAGCTAAGCTGCAACTACTGTGCTGCATTCTATGTAGGCATGAAAACCAACAAGCTGTCTGTCTGCATGAATGGCCACCAACAAACTGTGGCCAAAAAACAAGTGGACCACCTTGTTGCTGAACATGCTGCCAAACATGATATCCCTCATTTCAATGACTGCTTCACAGCCTGTGCCATATGGATCCTTCCCACCAACACCAGCTTTTCTGATTTGCGCAGGTGGGAACTTTCCCCGCAATACACCATACGTTCCCATAACACTCCTGGCCTCAACCTTCATTAGCCACTGTCCTCACCCATCCAGCACCCTCCCGGTTCCCATTCCAGCACTACACAGCCGTCATTTCACTGCCACACCAATTCTTTTAATTTCTCTTTTAATTCTTTTTATTTCTCTCCATTCCACTACTTACCTCCTCCCCCCTCTGCACCTTCTCTCCTGCCCTCTGTCTAAACTGCAACACTCCACTGTCCGCCAATCCCACCATACTATTCCTCCCCCTCCCTGCTCCAGCCTCCTCCTCACCACCACTCAGTCGCCACTGGTGCTGCTGCTCGCAGTGTGGTTTCAGTTCTCTGAGACTGCAGAAGTGTGTGCAAGTTGCATCTCTGTTATATGGTGAGTAGCAACTTTCCTTCTCTGGTATTGTTACATTCCATCCTAGATTTTCCATTGTTTGATAATTATAATTTGAGTACACATTGTGATGAAGCAATCTGAGATCTCTTTACTTCCTCTCTTGTTTTGCCATGTGCCTCCTTAAACTAATTTTATTTTCATTTTTGCCTAATTATCTTCAACATACATGAGTATAATCTGCCTTTCCATAAAAGAGAAAGGTTGTCCCTCAGTCTTAAGAAATATAGCACCAGATTTAATTTTCTGCTTAATTTTGTGCATGTAATTAATTTACTAATTCATTTTGGCCATTGCTAGATAACACTTTTGTTATAGGGTGAAATCAACAATTGTTTCATGACTTAGATTCTATTGTTGACTTATAAACATATAAATTCTGTACTAATGATAAATATTTGGAAGAAGAACTACTAGGATTCTTAAAGTATTTATTTGGCTCTATTCGAAAACATATTGGCAAGGCCAGCCATTATGTAGGGAAGCAGCCTACTCACGCCTTATAAAATTCACATCAGTCTTTCCACTGTGTGCCAGCCAGTCCGTTGCAACTAGCTCTGATGTCATAAATGTTGTGCAATACTTTAAAAATCAAGTAAATAACCTGAAACGTTTATAGCTTGTCAGGACTAATACTAAATCAATATGTGTTGAATATCAGTTCAATAACTTTAACCATTTTCGAAATTTGGACGTTTCTCTGTAAAAATCATTGGCGCAACAGAAAAGAGCTAGAAACTTAAAAATTAATATTTAGATTCCTTTTGCATAATAATTTAGTAGAAACAGTATTCTGGATCTCACAAATTAAAATTTAGTAGAAACAGTATTCTGGATCTCACAAATTAAAATTTTAGTTGAAATTCGCGATTTTCTGGTTTTTATCTTAAAAATTAAGGAAGCATGATAGACCAAGTAGGCAAATAAATAAAGCTAGGATGTTTAAATTTAAGTAGAAGGGAGATCCGCTATAATGATACAGATGTGAGAAGTTTCAACTGAAAAACTATAAAACTATAGTGATAGCGTATCTCCAAAGGGCAAGTTCAGAGCTCGTCTACTGTGTGTAGTGTAATTAAATTAATTATCTCGCCCAAAATATTTGACTTAGCCACGTCAGACTTTTATTATGATTACTTACCTGTGTGCTGATTGCACATTTAAATTGAGAGCTTCATCAGCCATCAGCAAAGGAAGCAATGATTTATTCGATAACTTAAATTGGTGCATTACTAGCCCAGCGGCTAGTCGGGAGAGTAAATTTGATCAGGCATTCCCTTAGCCGTCCGCACCACGGCTTTATATGTAAGAACGCTGTGCGAGGGAGAAGACTTACATGTGATGTTGCATGTAAATGATTCCCCTCACCTTGCCCTCACCCCAGCAATCCCATTAACTGGCCAACACTGTCCAACGACACCTGTGTTGCCATCTTACATGTCAGTGTGTCATCGTTTTCCACTGAGGACACAGCACCTATGTGACAGTGTACTGTTCGATCTGCACGTCCCTCCATGCACACTGGACAATTCAATTGCCCATGTCACACTCCTCCATGCGTTTTCGATCCCTCCAGATGCAGAGGAGACAGCCGTCACTGCCCTAACTGACGATGACAGCCACCTTTCTATTCATGTGCCACTCACAGCGCACCATGCCCTTGCATCACCGGGGCCCTCGGGCTCTCTTTCTGCTGTGGGTATATCTTAGATGACCACAGATCGAGTGCCGCTCCAACCTGTCCTAGGAAGGAGGGGAGCGGGAGCCTCTGTGGCAGTACTTGACCATCAGAATCGACTGTTGATGCAAGATGCTGTCCTTGAACTACTAGAATCTTCAACTATTTAAACTAGTGCTGTCATTGCACTTTTGTTCTTCATCTTTCTTTGGCACTTGTGTTATGATGGAGCGTTGTGAACAGAGCTCTCGACAAATATAAATATTACGTACATTTCAAACAGAAGACAGAACAGATTCCATTAACATTGATAATATGGCAAAACAATACACAAAAGAAAAAAAATATCATGTGTCAGTTGGAGGCAGCTTAATTTAAAGAAATCAGATGCACAAATAAGATATTGTCCACTAGCATACAGATGTCACAAGATAATCATTACAACAAGCCATACAACATAATAGCAGAATTTATGAAAAGCAATAACGTAAATGAAATGCAGTTAACACAAATTGATGTAAAAATTGATGAGATGGAATGCAAGCAGGTAGAAAATGAAAAGTTTGGGAAAGTTGACTTTGCTGCCACAAACATATCCAGAAATAATTGAAATTGATAACAAAGTAAATGGTGTACAGAAAGTAGTTTTCAATGTGTATGAAATGTTGAATGGAATTGTGTTTATGAAGAGTAAAATGTTCATAACATGTATAGTGTGGTGTGTTGTTCTAACAATGTAATTTCGCACAATTATGTAAGACTAGGCTGGGACCTGGATGTCAGATGAATTTTGAACAAATGAATAGGTAAGGGATTCACTGATCTTCAGAAAGTATGCTTCTTAGTGAGTAGAGTCTCCCAAGTTGAGTGAATTCATTCTTATTTTTTTCGTCACTGCTTTTTCAACTACCCTGCCTGTAGATTACAAGAGTAATGTAATCATATTCTACTATGTTGACTTTCTATGTAATTAAAGTACATTCAGTAATTAAATGTCATGTTTGTTAATTGTCTAAGTAATGGAAGCTAATGAAATGCCAGCTAAAATTTGTGAAAACTACTTTAGTTTGTCATTGAGCCCAGGAATAATAAAAATATTGACAGCAATAAAGAATCTTTTTCAGCTAAGAGTCATGTAGAGTTTGGGGAAGATAAAAAATATGATGAAATACAAAAGTGTCAAAAAATATTCACGGAAATCTACAGAAAACTCTAAGAATGCAAAAACACTACAAATTTGTACAGCAGTAGTAGAAAAATATTTCATTTAGTAAATTCAGTACCATTGGCGTAAGGGACCATAAGTATTTGAGTAAAATAGATATGTCAGAGTGCAGTGCTTCATGCCAAAGAGAAGAAAGTTAAAGTTAAAATAAATTATGTTGCCTAATGCAATATCTATAAGGAGGAGAGTTTGTAATTGTGTAATTCCTCAAGTTTGAGTAAAGAAAAGTAAATTATCTAAAGAGAAGTAATGGTTTATTTAACTGCTGTTTTGTCCATTATATAAAATAGAAACAGAATCATATCATTTTTGTTTGTTTCTATGGAGCGTTATTCTTCAGAGTTTCACAACGTACACATGGTAAACTTAACAGTATCCTGAACACAGAACTTACAGCAGTATATATCAAATGAAATGTTAGATAATTTAGGATTTCGTTCTGCAATTCTAAGTAACTTTCTTGGATATTTTAGAAGTTTCATTACTTTTCAGCAATTATTAAACCATTTTAACTACATTGCCACAATTCATACTAATATTATAAATGCAAAAGTAACTCTGTCCACACATTTTCAGGACTAAACTGCTGAACTCATTTTGATGAAATTTGGTTTGGAGGAGACTTGAATTCTGAGGAAAAACATAGATTACTTTAAAAAATCCACACCTAATACAGTGAAGCATGGAGCGGAACATAAAAAACTATTAAATTTGTTGTATAATGTACACATTGTACAATGTAAAGCCACTTCAGTAGCACCATGCATAGATGTGTGCTCATGCTCATGTCTGTGCCCATCCCTCTTCGCACTCACTGCTCATCAGCAAAACTAAGTGGACCACATCACGCATTTAGCATGTTGGGAAGGAGGGTAGGTGAGTGGAGGTTGGGGGGGGGGGGGGGGGGGGGGCAGGCCACAAGCTAAGGTTACCCAAACATTCAGACACGTTAGAACAGCTGTCTTTATTACACTCACAAATATTATAAAATTTGTGCTGTGCCAAACTATGAATTATTTATTTTCTTTCATCATCATCTTAATGCTATTTAATAATTTTAGGAAGTCTGTGTCATACACAAACTCTGCTGAAACACCGCACAGCTTTTTATGTTAGTATGACTACCAACCAGCTTTCCACCAGAATGAAGGGCTACTGCCAAACTTCTGTCAAGAATAAAGTTGTCCACCTGATGGCACAACATGCTCAATTTTAATGCCTGCTTCACAACTGAAACCATCCTGACCCTTCACTCCACCAGCATCTTCTCTAAACTATGCAAATGGGAATTATCCTTACAACATATACTCTGCCTCTGTAGTCATCCTGGCCTCACCTCAGGTAATCCACTATCCCTGTACCCTCCATCCAACAGTATTTCCTTCCTCCATCCTGTCACCCTGTCACAATGCACATCCCTATTTCGCATTCAGCATGTGACACTTCCCATTGCTTGCTACAATCAGGCCAGCCCACATACCTATGAATGGTTCCACAGTATGGGGGAATGGCTGTTATGGAATTTTTTTATACCAGATGATGGAACTTTATAAGTGTTCTGAAATATGTTGTGTTCACAACAAAAAAGATTGTGGATTAAGCAACTGTTCTGCAGTTTCTTCATTTTTCAAAACAAATAGTTAAACATCTAAAAAAATTTAAAGTAATTTTGAACATTAAATACTCATAATAAACTTCAAGCCCCTGAGATGTTCTCTAATAGATAGAAAATTAATGAAACATCAGGTACACAAATTCAAAGGATGGAAGAAAAGTTGGAATTTAATGTCCCGTTGATGAAGAGATCATTAGACGTGAAACACAAGCTCACATTGCAAAAGGATAGGAAAGGTAATCAGCCATGTCCTTTCAAAGAAACAGCATTTACCTTAAGTGATGTAGGGAAACCACAGGAAATCTGTATATTGGTAGACAGACAGGAATTTGACCTGCTGTCCCCCTGAACATGCTTTCAGTGTCTTACCATTGCTCCACCACTGTTGGTTAAAATTCATTAGCAGTGGAATGGAAACAAGATGGAATGAACATACTTATCAGCTACTCAAGAACTTGGCACAGTGTGCTTTACACCAAGACCTACTTCTCAGTATGTTGTCTCTAATATTTCTGTCATACTTTGTTCATTTCCACTCTCTACTCTCCGCATGCATTTTGTTCATAGCTTCCAGCCTGAAATTTCCATTATTGCAGTAAAAAGAGAAACAGGAATCATATGGTGCACTTGGCACTAATGCTGTCAGCTGTTTTTATAGCTAGTGTAATATCTGAATCCATATACTCTCTGGCATTTTTTGTCTTAAATAAATCTGTCTAATATGAGCCATATCATTCATATCATGATGAAATTGATAAACTTGTCACAGTGTATTACTAGAGAAAGGAGAGAATTTCCCAACCTGACAATGAAAGATTTTATTTCTTGCTCAACTATGCAAGTGTTTTCAATCTAGATTCCTTTTAAATCTACACAATTTGTGCAGAATTATTATAATGAGTAGTTAATTTTCTGCATAAAATATCTGTACTCTTTCCTCTGCTGCAGACATCTTTAAATGCCACTTTCAGAAAATTATTTTAAGATAATTCTTGATGTTTTCATCTGTGGGTGTAATTTCTGGATACCCTTCCCATGTATTGTCTTCAGGAGGTGTACAGTCACATTTGAATTCAATTGCCAATTCTATAACTGTTGAACAAGCAGAACCCTTACAAATCGTGACCAACTCTGAGAGAATTAGTGACAATAACAGAATCTATGAGTTTTAACTTGCAGACTTTTAGCTTTATGTTTGTTGGTTGTTGGGATGTAGAACCACAGGCTCCCCCCCCCCCCTCCCCACCCCCCATGCTACCACTGTCCTACCACAGCAAGAATGACTATATCTTTGCCAGAACAGTTCTCTGTAGTATGTGCTCTATGCTACACACATTGTGTATATGCTGTGAGAATGAAAGTATTCGTAGTAAGTTACAGAAGTGTGAGGGATTATTTATCAATGTAATTACCTTGCCTGCTCCCCAAGACTTACAGTAGTGACCCCATTATTTTCTTTTCAATTGTGCTGTGACATACCGAGTTATCATGCCGGCATGGTACCATGGGATACAAACTTCATGCCATGAAGAATACCCCCCATGATGGAGCTATATAATCTGGAATCTCTACAGATTTATTTGTGAATCTATTTGGTGTTCTTGATGATTTCCAGATGATATAACCAGTGAAATTGTGGTTCTCAAATGATCAACATTGTTTCCATTGTCTCAAGAACCACCGAACCAGGGCTTTGTTACCTCTTGCCAAATGGACGAACACACTAAATCACAGATCAAGTATAATGTTATCAGTGAAGATAGTGAGATGAATCCTGCCACTCCCTTAATTAACAGTGCTACATCAGCAATGACCATAAATGGTGAGCAATGGCTGCCTACCACCGTCCCCCCCTCCCACCTAACCAGTGCTACTAATACACCAATCAGTGACAGTGTTAATGAACTACACTGCACTCAATTTCATTCTAATGACTCAGTGTATATCAACATTCCAGGCACAACATACTAAATTACGGACACCCTCCAGAGTACCGCAATTGTTGACAAACAATTGCCACCATAGACGACTGCCTTCCACTGCACAGAACTGATATATATGGGTTACTGGAGCCAATCCATCCCACAAGTGACCTTCCTGTGCCAGACCATGTTTTTCCATGGCCTATGCCTGAACTTTATGTTCCATGCAATACTTCCTAGTTGACACGGGTGCCAATGTTAGCACGATATAATGGCCGATGCCAGAAACCAGGCGATTGGGGCACTGCTACAACAGGAATTCCCTGGTGCAACTCAACCTGCTGCATTCACACCCGACAGTTGACCCATGCCTAACCTGACTAGGATGCTGCACCTACTCGTCCGCACAGCCCCTGCTGGTTCCAAATAATCATCTTAGAGTGTACTTCCTAGTTGACACGGGTGCCGATGTTAGCACGATATAATGGCCGAAGCCAGAAACCAGGCGATTGGGCACTGCTACAACAGGAATACCCTGGTGCAACCCAACCGCTATGATTTTTCTCTCAGAAACTTACTGACTCCCAGAAAATGTGGTCAACCTTCAACAGTGAGATTTTGGCAATATATGAGGTGGTTTGGTACTTCCAAGGTGACATCAAGGCTGGCCAGTTACTATCTACACAGACCACGCCCTCTGGCTGACGTTATGAATAAACTGCTAGCCAATACCTCCCCTCGACAATTCTACCACCTGGACTTGATTTTACAGTATACTACGAACGTCCACTATGTACAGGGAGCAGGAAACATGGCTGACTCCTCTCACAACTTGCCACCACATCAGCTCAACTTGAGTTTGACCAACTAGCGGAGGCACAAGCAACTGACATCAACCTTCAAAACATGCTATCTGGACACACAACAGGCCTGCAGATCAAGCAGCGCACCATCACAGGTACAACCAAACTAGATTGGTATGACAAATCCCATGGTAGGCAATGACCAGTCATCCCACGGAACTAAAGAAGACAGTTTTCGACCTCCTTCACAACTTGTCTCACCCCAGGGCATGCCTGGCACTGGAACTCATAATGGAACATACTCCACTGAATGGACAAGAGCCTGCATCCAATGCCAATGGGCCAAGACATGATGTCACGCCCAGCCACCCTTTGGGAAATTCCCCATCCTGAAGGGCCATTTCCAATGTGACCACATAAACCTGGTGGGGCCACTCCCAGATTCAAACGGAGATGAATACATCTTGTCAGCCAAAGGCAGGGCAACTCGATGGGTGGAGGCCACACTTCTGACTGGTATCTCAGCTGACACTGTCACCTGAGCTTCCATCACACTATGGATTGCGTGCTTTGGCTGCCCAGAGTCACTGACAACTGACCACGGCTGGCAGTATGAGTCGGCCCTGTTCTCTGAGCTCTGCTGCTTCTGCGGATACCACTGGTTCCACACAGTGGCCTACCATTCTCAATCCAACTGGCTTTTGGAATGGTGGCACTGCACCCTCAAGACAGCTCTAATATGCCACAACCAGGAGTGGACAGAGGCCCACCCATAGGTGCTGCTGGGCATATGAGCTGCCTCCAAAGAAGATCTGGATGCCTCACTGGCAGAGGTGCTCTACGGAGAACCAATCAGCCTCTCAGCAGAGTTCGTGTCACAAACCACCAAAACCGTGGATGTCACCCTGGACCACATCCACCATGTCTGCATCCCACAACCATCCCACCATGCCAAACCAACCATCTTTGTGCACAAGGATCTCCAATCGTGTA
This sequence comes from Schistocerca gregaria, assembly GCF_023897955.1. Lineage (NCBI taxonomy): Eukaryota > Metazoa > Arthropoda > Insecta > Orthoptera > Acrididae > Schistocerca > Schistocerca gregaria. The sequence goes on along the minus strand of NC_064920.1, from coordinate 633,592,260 downwards.
CACATGTCGCGCTCAGGACTGACACCACCAAACCCACCATCCACCTTGCATGTAGGTGCCCATACAAGGTGTTGAAACGAGGGCCAAACACTTTTAATATCTTTCAAGCTGGAAAAACAACAACAGTGTCACTGAACTGCCTAAAACCAGCAGGGACTTTAGCAGACACACCCAAATTTTACCCTCCACTGGTCCCAGCTCCAGGCCCCTCAAGCCATTTTACAGTTGGCCTATACCTGAGCGACTACTTCCCAGAAGACATTTCTATAACACTGCAGGACTCACCACTCGTGGTTATGGCCAAATTAAACAGTAAACCATCGGGCTACAGCATGATCTTGAGGTCATTAGAGCACTCCATGCCTATTCCGCATTGATCAACGCAGCAGGTCTGAAATCCACCGTTCCTTCAGACAACTACCTACTCATGTCGGCACCGGAGCACTTCACAACAATGACTCACAACCCGGGCACTGCCACTGGTGGACCGACAGCCTCACCAACACCGGATGATGCACCACCAACCACCAACACCTCAACAGATGACACCACCACCCTGTCGGTACCACTGCTGATGTCACAGGCCAGCTGCCCATTATGGTTGCCCAGGCACTTGGCGGACTATGATACGTCAACCCTTGCCATCGCCAGTGGGACAATGTGTCTCCACATTTGGGGGGCGGGGGGGGGGGGGGGGGTTGGTGGAGGGATCTTTGTGGGGACGTAGAATCACCCAATAATATTGCTGCCCTATTGCAGCCAGAACAACTGTATCTTTGCCAGATCAGTTCTCTGTAGTACGCACTCTGTGATACATGCATTGTGTATAAGCTGTTAGTATAAAACTATTCATAGTAAGTGATGGGAATGCGAATGATTATTTATCATCATGATTACCATGCCCACTTCCCACTACCTACACATTCCTTCTCAACTTTACTTGTGTGGGTTTTTCTTGCATTTGTTTATTGCATATTCTCATAGCTAATGAATAAACTGTTCTACAATATTTCTCATATCGATGATTTCTATTCTTTCATCATACAACAAAGGGACAAAAGTTACAACAAACTGTAGTCCAGCTGACACTTGTCTTACTTTAATCAGCAGAGAATAACAATGCAACAAAAATGAAATTTCATTGATATTATTCACTGTCTTTACACCAAGCTGATAATTTTTTTCTTTGTCCTTGCAATAACAATGCAGTCACACATTGTTACATTTTTTCTGTCTGCGTTCTTCTCTATTACAGACATTAATTCTAAAGAAGGTTTTCTTCTCATCGTTGAGTCTTCACTGGAATGAAATTTTCAAGTTGCTCTTGTTGAAAGACAGCTATGTTTCCTTTTTAACGATTACTGGCTTGATATGTTTTAACTTTTCGTATTAGTTACATCTCTTGTGTAACAGTTTCCTCCTTATCCATTCATTAAACATCTTTTTAGAACAACTTTCCAATTAATCTTACTTTTATTTCTCCTTTTAATTAAAGGAAACCTTGCCAGACTTTATAAAAGTTATAAATACATGAAACTTATTTCAATTGAAATATTGCCATCTACCCTAATTCCTCTGCACTTCTGGTAAGTTCAGTTATTTATTCCTAGTGGACTTTTTTTTCTTTCTCCATGTTCTGATTTTTGTTTTATTTTTTGTAACAATTTATTTCTGATGTAGTTAATTTATTTCTTTTTTTGGCCATCAGTCTACTGACTGGTTTGATGCGGCCCGCCACGAATTCCTTTCCTGTGCTAACCTCTTCATATCAGAGTAGCACTTGCAACCTAAGTCCTCAAATATTTGCTGGATGTATTCCAATCTCTGTCTTCCTCTACAGTTTTGCCCTCTACAGTTCCCTCTAGTACCATGGAAGTCATTCCCTCATGTCTTAGCAGATGTCCTATCATCCTGTCCCTTCTCCTTATCAGTGTTTCCACATATTCCTTTCCTCTCCGATTCTGCATAGAACCTCCTCATTCCTTACCTTATCAGTCCACCTAATTTTCAACAATCGTCTATAGCACCACATCTCAAATGCTTCGATTCTCTTCTGTTCCGGTTTTCCCACAGTCCATGTTTCACTACCATACAATGCTGTACTCCAGATGTACATCCTCAGAAATTTCTTCCTCAAATTAAGGCCGGTATTTGATATTAGTAGACTTCTCTTGGCCATAAATGCCTTTTTTGCCATCGCGAGTCTGCTTTTGATGTCTTCCTTGCTCCGTCCGTCATTGGTTATTTTACTGCCTAGGTAGCAGAATTCCTTAACTTCATTGACTTCGTGACCATCAATCCTGATGTTAAGTTTCTCGCTGTTCTCATTTCTACTACTTCTCATTACCTTCGTTTTTCTCCGATTTACTCTCAAACCATACTGTGTACTCATTAGACTGTTCATTCCGTTCAGCAGATCATTTAATTCTTCTTCACTTTCACTCAGGATAGCAATGTCATCAGCTAATCGCATCATTGATATCCCTTCACCTTGTATTTTAATTACACTCCTGAACCTTTCTTTTATTTCCATCATTGCTTCCTCGATGTACAGATTGAAGAGTAGGATGCGAAAGGCTACAGCCTTGCCTTACACCCTTCTTACACTTCGTTCTTGATCATCCACTCTTATTATTCCCTCTTGGTTGTTGTACATATTGTATATGACCCATCTCTCCCTATAGCTTACCCCTACTTTTTTCAGTATCTCGAACAGCTTGCACCATTTTATATTGTCGAACGCTTTTTCAGGTTGACAAATCCTATGAATGTGTCTTGATTTTTCTTTAGCCTTGCTTCCATTATTAGCCGTGCTTATTTCTACAATTCCCTAAATAGTGTGAAAAATAATGATCAAATCTATAAAAACTACCAATACTGTTTTACCCTGCCTTAGTCACTGAAATACCGAAAAATTAGCACTGATATATATAATATCAGAATTTAAATGTTTACAATATGTATATAAAATGAATGTTAAAATCTTGCAAAAAAATTAATGATCACTTACTTTCCTGGGTTAACATTAAACTGTTCCCCCTTGGACCAATGGTAGATTGCAGCAATTGACCAAGCAATTCCAATGCCAAGGAAAACATTCACAGCATTACTTCCTGTGACATTCCCCACTGATGCATCAGCATATTTGTCTTGACAAGCTGCCACTTTGCTTGCAAATGTGTCTAGAACAACAAAAGAAAAACTGTTTCAATTGACAAGAGTATTATTACTTTTCATTACCATGTCACTTACCTAAAACTTTCCATTAGACTGCCAACTTAAAAAAGAGTTAGTTTGGAAATATTCGAGGTATTATACTTCTTCTTTAAGAGAGCTTCAGCACTGACTCTCTCTTATTATATTTCACAACTTACAAATGCTGTATAACTATTGAAAATTAATAGTGAATTTATATTTTCATTACATGTCTGATTTGTTCTATGTTTTATGTGACGACTTAATTTTTCAATGTGACAGTTTTCTTTTTACACACAGCATTTATTTTAACTTTCAATAGTTCATGTAATGCCCACAATTTTAATAGAATCTTCAATGACAAATAAGCATACTTTAAGCAAACATTTAAACATTTCATACAATATGAAAAAAATTCTCCAAACGAGATACTGCCTTGTATTGTTAATTGAGGTCAGTTTGTTAGCAAAGAATAGTTGTCAATGTGAAATCATAAGACAAGTCATGCAAGTGCAATCATGTAAGTGTGTGTTCACAAAGAGATACATACATACAGACTGGTTTGAACACTCACATCAACTCTCTCTCTCCCTCACTCTCCCCCCCCCCCCTCCCTCTCTCTCTCTCTCTCTCTCTCTCTCTCTCTCTCTCTCTCTCTCTCTCTCTCACACACACACACACACACACACACACACACACACACACACACACACACACACACACACACAGAATCATGCATGGAGGTAAATGTCTCTGAATGTATTAGATGTGCAAAGACTAAAGCAAGGAAACAAATCTTGGCAAACCAGAGAATTGGAGTACAGATCCAACCACAAACACTATTTATGTAAGAGTTTCTACTCACCAGTCATTGAAACAGAAACAACTTAAGCAGAGCCATGGGATATATCAATTGAAAATTATAGTATATTCTTAAAATTTTATGCCCTTCTAAAACTCTTTTCTGGATAAAAGTGGGATAATGGGAAGGGACAGTGTGTACGCACACTCAAAGAAAGGAGAATATTCCTAAAAATGATCCATAGGTGATTAATAAGTGAAATAAGAAAGCGAGACTTGATGGAAAGAAATAGATTTAAGTAAATACAAAAAAGAAAGGGTAACCCTAACAAGGAAGAGTGCAGAGTAGAAACAGTAAATGATATGACAAAAAAATTTTCTGACAAATCAGTTTATTATCTGTCAATTTCCACTTGGTCTTTTTGCAAATTTCAAGCAACTTTTCTTGAAGGTAAGTTTCAGCTACATGATTATAATATTCACAGGTCTTTGTGTGAGAAATCTATAACATGTACAAGACCACAGCATTTTTACCAGAAATTATTACAGTGACGTATTTTAATAATTGTTCGAGTTGAAACTGCTGTGTTATGATGATCAGTCAGATAGCAAGTTTTGTTGTTGGGCTGTCATTTTCCAGCAGGCAGTGTAATGTATGCATCTATTTCTCAGTTGCTGCCATTTATATTGAAGCTACGGGACTCGCATTCGGGAGGACGACAGTTCAATCCCGCGTCCGGCCATCCTGATTTAGGTTTTCCGTGATTTCCATAAATCGCTTCAGGCAAATGCCAAGATGGTTCCTTTCAAAGGGCATGGTCGACTTCCTTCCCCATCCTTCCCTAATCTGATGAGACCGATGATCTTGCTGTCTGGTCTCCTTCCCCAAAACAACCCCATATATTGAAGCTATGCTTTCTGGAAATCTTGAAAGAAAGAATCTCACAGACCTCTCTATATGTGCAGTCTGTCTAAGTATGATCTCATATGTTATTCTCCCTAGGCCATTTTGATGAATTTGTACCAGCAGTGAAGTTATTTTATTTCAGAACTGCTGACATACTATACACTGGGTTCTCAAGAGAAACTGTTTAATTGCCTTCAACAAAACAAACTAGAATAAACTACAAGTGTCACAAATGGAGAACAATGAGTCATTTTTCTTGTGTAGCTAGGGTAGTCCATGTTATGTTGATGCATATGACAAAGTTCTTTGTATGCAAGGCCTTGGGTACCTACTTTAAGTTTGGTATTTTTCCCACTTGCCAAAGAGGTTTTGAAATGTTATTCCATCTCTGCCTATGTACACTTTGTTGTTAGAGAGGATTATCAACTAGCTGGAAAGTAGCATGATCTGGAAGACAGAATGATGTCAGATGTATAATCAGCACTTCGCACCAGAAGAACAGTCTTTTTGATGTTTGTACTCATTTACAATAGTTTATATGGATGATCACTCACCATACAGAGGAAGCATTGAGTCACTACAGGCGCACACAAAAGGGAAAGAAAACTTGCTAGATATTGGAATAAATCTTTACGTAAGCTAAAGTACAAACACACACATGAACTTTCCTACACTATTTATATATTTGAGCACATTTTGTGTTTAGTTCTTCAAACAATTCCTTCATGGTTTGTAGTGAATAAAGCATTATATGATAACAGTGATCTGTACGTTTTTTGTTGATTTAAAAAAATTAATAATTAGATGTGCTTTGCATTCAATCATTTCTTCACCCATTATCTTCATCTTTCTTAGCCTTTTAACAGCAAAACTGCTTTGGATGGATATAGAACCACAAAGATCTTTGCCTCTGGCTGTATATTTTGCACTCTTCCATTATGTCTATTTTTCATCAAACCAGAGAACAAATTTGATGCTACATCAAAATAAGTAACACACAACTAAGGCCTACTCTCAGTGGTCTTACGACACCAGAAGCTTGAGTAGTGTAGCCAATGACCAATAGCAGAGCATATTTCTATTTACATGAGAGACCAGTTTAGAAGAAAAGAATACAATTATTAACAGGCACTATGACTAATAGCTCCTGTAATATTGTTCATCAGTCACAGATGAGAATTGTGTAGGTAGCAGCTATAAGAGCCAAGTGCAATGCTGCCACATACACCATGTTAGTGGCAGACATCTGTTCAGTAGTAGTTGTTTCTTGATGAAACAGTTCAGACAACATGACACACTAGAAATGACAGCATGTTGTTACAGTCAGGGGCAGAGGGAAAGGCTTTTTGCATAAGCAGAAGATGTGCCTTGGCAGTGAGTGGGGTTGCCAGTGGTTAGCACACTGGATTCACACTAAGGAGGATAATAGTTCAAATCCTTGCCTGACCACCCTGATTTAGGTTTTCCATGATTTCCTTAAATAGCTCCAGGAAAATGCCATGGTGGTTCCTTTGAAAGGATATGGCCAATTTCCTTCCCTGTTTTTGAAACAATCTGAGATTTTGCTCTGTCTAATGACCTCATTGTCGATGTGACCTTAAACCGCAATGTTCATTCCTTTTGCACCCTCTGCAGGGGTCTATCTTGTCGACCCCTTGACGCAGCCCTGGCCACATCAGATATGAAGGGCATCATCATATATGATGGCTGAAGTGTTGATTCTAACTCTCTAGCAGTTGCCTGTTGCTGAGTGAATGTTCTTTGATAAGAGAGTCTTTCAATTCAGGATCCAGGCTGTACTGTTTCCCATAATAGTTTTCACTGTTATAAGTGCAAACATTAAGTGCAGTGAACAAACTTTCCTGTAAATTATAAATCTGGATGATGGCAGTGACTGAAGTGTTTCCATGGCACTTCATCTGCTGATTTTCTCTGCTAGTATATATTAGTGACACGGAGAGAACATGAAGTATAAGGCTCCAGAAAGTGCAGAATAATTTCATTCATGTTTCCAGTACTTTGAAGCCCTATACAGCCTGGCCTACTGTTGGTATTGTTATCAGTCCTTGCACTGGAGTAAGCAGGTATTAGATGCCAGATCTTTAGCATCTCTAAACATTTTCCTAAGTCTTCATAGTATATAATGTCTTGGGCTTCAGAGAAGTTTTTAAGGTAGGTGCATAACTGATATAAGTTAATGGGACCTGATTCTATCACTAATTATAGTCATTACTTACTACAAAATATCAGTTGGTGGCTTGTTGCAGTCAGTAGATAAATATCAAATGAAAATCCTACCTCATATTTGCATCTTTATTGAGTATTTATTTTCTTCCGAAAAAAGGTAATGGTTTTCTTAAAACATGGTGCCTTCATTAGAGGGAAGTTTTTCTGCATAGTGATCATCAAATATCACATACTTCTTTTGACAGTCCCCATAGCTTACAAGTTTAGATGTACTATTCCTTATAGTCTTGGACTTCCACCATGTCTCACCAATCATGAAACATATATTACAAATGTAAGAGGACTTATGAAACAAAAAATAATACATGATCTTCGAGAATTCAGCTTTGGAACAAAAGAAGGCATCAAATGTTCTTGGAAAACCTCCTTCCATGTATTTTATATGTGAGCTTATGAAGTGTCAACTATGTTTCCTGGAGGATCATACTAAACAAGTTTCCTGACAACTCTATTTCAGTTATTTCCAGTGGGCAATATATCACTTGAGTGAGCAGTCCTGGGAAACATCAGTACCTGTCATTCTTTGAAGAAGACTTGTATGTTACCTTGCTATGTATGGCTGAGCATTGTTCAGTGGAAAGTTGGGATCCTGTGTAGTTCGAAGCCCAGGTAATATCTCAGGCTCCAAAACCTCTCTAATGTAGCAGCTGCTGCTTGGATCATCCTCAATAGATAATAATTGAGATTAAATATTGCTTGCAATGACATCCCAAACTTTCAGATTTAGTATTTGTCCACCATGCCTCTCAACAATGCAGGTTGCCAGACTGTGTCACCACAGTAGATCAAAACTGTGTGAGGTAGACAAATGGAGTTTTTTTTTTAAAAAAAAGAACATTTTACCTCTTAGAATGCCTGTGATGGTGTACATCACATTATGATGTGGACAATTGATACCAGCACAATGGTGCACATGCCATAAGTCAACACCACAGTAAGCAGTGATAATTCTTTGACATATGCAGGATCACACCTGTGCAGAAGTCAAATGCCAAGTTGACAGTGTGAGAGTAAACTGAGCAGTCTGTAATGGTCGAGTGAAATGTTGGTGTTCATCTTATGCTTTGGTTACACTGCAAGCCACAATCCCCTGTTATCACTGTTATGGTTCTCTTCTATCCACTATTGCCACATATGACTAAATATTGTAGCAGCATGCTCTGTACCTGACAAAAGGTCAAGATATTTAAAACCCCGTTTTCTGGAGGCTGATTATGCTGCCCTGTTTGAATCTACTCACATGCTGCTATTCTATCCTTTGCTGCTGGCTAGGTATTCTGTTATTTGCATTCATGTTTCCAATTTATTTTGTGGTTTACAAAGCTTCAAAAACTGAAGATAAATTATAATTTCAAGCCTGTGTGTCTATCAGCTCTGATCCAGTTGTTCCTGTTCTGGCCTTTGTAAGTAGATTCTCCTTGTGTGTTTCAAATATTGTGGATTTTCAATTTTTCCTTTCAGTTTTAAATGATGTAAGCACTTGAATAAGAAACTGAAACAATTGTCTTGCTGTGTTAAAAAGATTATATTAGCTAAGAACACATGATTTGTTGTTACAAGTGAGAGAATTCTAGTTGAGATATAAAATGTTAGGGCAAAGGAACTGTCATGATTCATGCAAAAAAAAAAAAAAAAAAAAACAGGGAGAAAATCAGCAGGTCAATGAGAGTACTCAATGAGAGTACTCAGTGAGAGTACAACTTCAAGAAAGGTAGAAACAAATATCAGATGAAATACAACAATTAAATACTGCACCAGGAATGATGCTGTGAGGAACACACGGGTTGATGACACATCAACAACATTGTACATATATAAGTTACCTGGCAGACTTGTACCCATGGCCACGAAAGCAATTGCTGTAATTGTGTCTGGAATCGTGACTGTACAACCAAAATGTGAAGCTACGTCACCGATTACAGCTGTCAGCACACCTATCCAAAGGATGGAGGTCCAGAAACACACCCACCCGTCATAGACATCTATAGACATCAGAAGAGTCATAATGTTGACCTACAGATGGATTTACATTATGTCCTAGCATAAGAAACAGCACTTTAGTCAATCAAATTGTTGCAATGAAATGAACATGGATTTAATGGTAAGTGACCATCATAGTTTCTGTTGATTGCAAGACATAACACAATCCAAATAATAATAACAAACAGAGAAACAAAACTGGAAACAACACAACAGACTTTGGTAATGCTGCATGATATGTAAATGATGAACGACATCTCTCTGTTTTGGAATGGGAAACTTGACTTGCCAGACATCAAATAAGAACTCCATAATTGATGACACATTTGTTGCTGCAACTGCAAGTTATTGAAAAAAATTGCTGCGTGCTGAGGTGAATGCTGTGAGAGACCCAGGTTATGAAACAAGCAGTCTGTAGAAGTTGCATTCATCACCAGAAACCTCTTGGAACTGAATCATGCAGACTGGAAAAAACATTCAATTTCAACTATAAGCTAAAGAAACAAAGAACAAGCATTTGTTATTTACACTATACCAGCTGTCATTCTGATGAGCAACTAGGAAACTTAAAATGTGAAAGTGTGTATTTGTTTCCTGCTTCTGGTTGTATCCTCTAAAACCATTATTTATTTTGTCAAGTAAATGCAGTTCAACTAAAGTATAACTATAGTAATGTTGTGCGGTTACATTATAAATCACAGTCTATAAGTGCAGTCATAAAAAGATAATTTTCTTACTCTTTACGAATTTTGCCTACAAAAATATTTAGGTCTTCCATGCCTTGAGTAAATGCTCGCTAAATTATATGTATGAAAGGGTATTTGACAAAGTGATTACTATCCTTGGAGGATTAACCAGAAACAGGGCCATCTTCCTGACAGCATACATTATCCTTACCTGGCACACTTGTACCCAGTGCTACGAAGGCTATTGCTGTTACGGCATCATGCAGCCCAACTGTGCACCCAAAGTGCGATGCCACATCACCAATGATGGCCGTCAGGCATCCGACACCAAATATTGACACAACGAAACACAAATAACCATCTAACAGATCTGAGACAGAGGAAAGAGAGAAGAGATAGAGGCACATAGAAACTTTGACACTGATGGTACAGGATGGAAAGAAATAAATGCACAAGCACAGAAGAGCCAAAGTTTGAGCTGACCACACTGATAGCATATACTGATTTGCTCCAACTTAGTATTTTTTTAAAGGCCAAATGAAGTTAATTATTATTGAATTTCATACCTGGTATATTTTTGATAATAACTGTAATTAATTTTGAAAGTGCCTTTCTAGCTAATCAGTATGATCAAGGTAAGGCTGAGGAGTGAGGGAAGGTGAAATGTAAAAGAGGTATGCCATATGCTGTGGTTAACATTTGACAAACCTGACATATCAGAAAACTTTAATTACAATGTTTCATTCAGTGCTCACTTAATTTGAAAGTGAACATTTGAGTACGTTGAACAATGCTGTGATTTAAACTATTATTTATTAACCAGTATATCATGGATATAAGTTAAATTTCTAAGCTACTGCACTATTTGACACTGAATGAAACATTTAACTAGATACACAGATAATTATGAACACTTATTATTACAAAATTCCTGTCCTGCCCGTTCTGCAAAGAATAAAAATCAGCACAATAAAAAATAATGTAGTTTCTTATGTTTTAAACAATCTGCATTCGACTGAAGAAAATCACATGTGGTACAAACATGGGTCAAAAAATTTGATCAAACACTGCTGGAAAACAACTCACTTCCATATGTTTATAATAGAAATGATGCCATATTATTCACTTTTTCATACAATTAACATAATATGTGCATAGCTATGCTTGAATTCTACTACTAAAAAAAAGAGTGCTCTCCAATGTTAAAAGGTGGAAGAATATTTGGTAATGTATACAACTAAAAGTATTGGATGGAACTAGTCACAAAACTTAGCTAAGAAGCATTAAAAATACCATTGTTAATTTTCTTTTATGTGCCCTCTTTTATTATGAATGTGCAGTACCTGTGTGAAGAATGTAGTAATTATAACTGAACACATAGATATTTCTTAGCTTAAACAGAGACACAAATACACACTCAGATATTCTCTCTCTCTCTCTCTCTCTCTCTCTCTCTCTCTCTCTCTCTCTCTCTCTCTCTCTCTCCTCCTTCCCTCCCCCCCTTCCCCCCTCCTCTCCCCCCTCCTCTATGTCTGTGCTCTAGTATTAGAAAGTAATAAGTACAAGTTAACAAGCATGTGTCACACAATAACATGTGTGGGGATATACCTAGATATCTGAGCTTGATGTTCTCTCACCCCTGAGATAATCATGTGTTCTATGGATCATATGTGAGCTTCAGATGATGCCTACAAGAACAAAAATGTTAAAAGTGTTCCTACCTATATTGGTAGCTGGAAAGAATAACAAAACAGTAATAGTTATAATAATAATAATAATAATAATAATAATAATAATAACAATAATAATATTACTAACAAGAACAACAACAATAATAAAATCTGCTGAAAACACAAAAAGGAAGAAAATATTGTTACACTGCTTGCAACTGTGGGATCAACCAACAAAAAATTAACATATATAACGAATATTAACTGCAATTTTAATCTAAAAGTAATTGAGAATAGAATAATGTATGGAAAGTTCTTGTTGAGAATTATGATCTATTTAGGAATAAAGGAGATGACACACCACAAGGCAGGAGTGCTGTGTCGTCGATAGATACACAAACGAAAGGTACAGAGATCAGCCAACATTTGGAATGCACTTCCTTTTTCAAACTTGTAGAAAAACCGTGCAAACAAACACACGCACACTCACTCACATGTACACGCCTGTTTGCCTACATTGTGCTCAGTTGACTGCCAGTTCTTTCCTGGCCCACGGTGAGTGTGCTGGCGTGAGGTAGGGGTGTGGGGACAGGTAGGGTGAGGTGAGGGATAGAGAAAGGCAGGAGGCAGGGAAGGGGTTGGGGGGAAGCATCTAAGGGTTTGGTGGAGGGGGGCAGTGAGGTACCTTAGGTTTAGACCAGGAATGTTACAGGAACAAAGGATGCGCCCCCATCTGGACAGCTCAGGAAGACTAGAGTTGGTGGTGAGGATTCAGATAACATGGCTTATGAAGCAGCTATTCAAATCAGGCAGCAGAACACATGTGAACTGCTAGACACTTCCCCCAACCTCCTCCCTGGCTCCTGCCTCTCTCCATCCCACACCACACTCCACCCCACCGCACACTCCCACCTCACCCCAGTACACTTACTGTGTGCCAAGAAAGAGCTGGCAGCTGACTGAGCACAGTATAGGGAGACAGGTAAGTGCATGTGAGTGTGTGTGTGTGTTTGTGTGTGTGTGTTTCCTACAAGCTTGAAGGAGGAAGTGCATTCCAGAAGCTAGCCAATCCCTGTACCTTTTATTTGTTTACCTATTGGTGATACAGCACTTTTCCTTTCAGGAGTCATCTCCTTTATTACTAAATAATTCAGAATGAGAACAGAATAACATTGGGTACTTGTTAATGAACTAATTTCACCAGTTCTTTCTCTTCTTTCTTTCTTCAGCATAAAATAATATCTTCCCAGTGATCTATAATTAATTTAACCTTATAATCCTCAGTTTCTTTGAATATGCAGTCAAGTTAATGTTGTTCACAATTTCAACAGTTTTACTTGTTGCCTTCTGGGGATGTCTTGAACGCAAATATTAGTTGCTTGCTACCTGCAGTTCAGTAAAATTTATTTATTAAACATACACTGCACTGTTTTTTATAACAGTAGGATTGAAGGAGCAATCAATAACTGCTTTGGAGAAAATTTAATAGCCAAGATTACATGGTCTATTTATCTTTGATTACCGGTTTCACCAGTTAAGACTGTCATCTTCTGCTCTGTAAAGTTATGCATTTACATATAGTACACATACAGTCATTATTTATATTTACTGTTACAAATGAGGACGTGAAAATTCTGTTTTCATAGCTTTAAAAACTTGTTGTTATATGTCTTGTTCCATTATGACACTATCTCACGTACTACATTAACATTTTAGTGGATATTATGTAGCATATTCCATACCAATTTGTTAAAAATACAAACCAGTTTGCCACAAGTAAAAAAAAAAAAAATATATATTTAAAAAGCAGCTTTGGTAGCTATAGATGTCTACACATAGTATTCCACTGATGTTTGTTAAATAATGAACTGTGTAACAGTGCACATATCTGCATTTTTATTTTTTTATTTTTTTTGACGAATTAAATACATCATGGATCCACATTCTATGAAGTACACACTTCAAATGATTGGCTGTAAGGTGTAGATAAGGCATGCAATTAATTTCAAACACCAGGTGGCTCTTACATTGGCAGCTATCTCAAAACCGGGTCATACATTTGTTTTCGTTTCATTTAAAATTACAAATATCTTTGAGAGTTCTTCTTTAACATTTGAAAAGTAGACTGATTTGTATGCAATGAGTTTTATACATTTCATTAAAAAGTTCTTATTTATATATGGCTTATAGATACCATATGATTTTTGTATTTGTTGTATTATATTGCCACACCACGAATAAGTACAGGTGAGGATTTTGGGAATTCTTGTAAATTTCCTGTAGCTATGGTTGGGAGGCAGTAGTTAAGGGACCAATTGGTACATTGGATGGCAGGTGCATGTAATATTGATATTTCGTAAATGAGTTTGTGAAGCAGGTGTATGCCACTGATCACAGGCTAGAAAGAGGAGCCTGGCGGGCACTGCATACAAATGAGAAGTAATCAGGGCAGCAGAGGGCACTAACATGCTGTGAAGAATCCATACACTGCAGTTACAACAGTGCCTAGTGACCTGTGTGTAGAGGTTGAAGCAGATTGAGGAAAGCTGATGGTATAATTACTAAAGAAGACTCCTGTTGTTCCCTTCAGGGGAACTATGCAAGAGGCATAGGGAAGAGATGTATGAATAATCAAGCCTGGTGCCTCAAAGCAAGCAGTCATGTCACCATTCTGTTTGTTTCTAGAACTGAAAGAATGATGACTCTTTAAGGTGCAGGCCAACCATGACGACCTTTTGGTTACGGATATCGGCAGCCAACCAGCCTGCTGAAGCTACCTTCAATCTCCTTTGCATAGACACATCATAGCTGTGGCAGGCTGCACCACACCTCGGAACTGCTCTGGCATGAGGAGTGAGAGGGCTGCTAGGCCCCATTCTCTGCGTGGCAGTGTCTGGCAGACTGCAAGCAGCCACCTGCAGGGTGGGACTGGGGTGTGAATTTGCGTCCTCCTAGGTGCAGAGCTCTCTGTGGGCACTGAACGAGCTGCCCTGGGTGGGTGGCCAAAACTGCAAAGACTCACTACAATGACAGTGGTTGGTTGCTTCCATTTGGCACGTTACTTGGAGTCCACGAGTCATGCTTGAGGGAACAATCAGCCATGTTCTGGGCTATCAGGCACAGCTAACGCACATAGTGACCACTTAACTGAGGTGGGTAAGGAATGATACATCCACAAGGCTGGGCAACTGGACACCAATAAAGCAGATTCCAGTATTCGTGTGCATGATATGCAGCACCACCACCGAGTTCAGCAGAAGGCCCGCTGCAGAAGGCCTGCTGTATATCTTTGATGTAATAAAATCAATGACACACTTGCCACAGCCCCTGGAGCTCTCAGGGAGGGGGAGAGTAAGTAGCAACATCAGGAAATGGTTGTCTTGCTTTCCTAGTCTGTTATGTGAGCTGGGGTACAAGATGTTTAGAGCTACTTTTGTGAAACCACTGTAACTCGTCGACTTATATTTGTGTAGAGGTAATCATGGACGGGATAATTTAGTGCCAGTGAGATGTTCTTTTTGCAGTTTTCCTGGCCACGAGTTGCTGCCTGGCCCCGAGTTGCTTGTAACAGACCTGTAGCAGCAGTTTGTTCTGTATGTAGGTGTACTGGTCATCTGTCTAACAGCTGTACTGAGTGTAGATGGGTGATGATTCACTAGACGAATTAACTTGTGTTTACAATTTTTTTGTGTAGTGTTTTGTCTTGTTCACAAAAAAAGTTAATTGCATAAAGAGTATGCAAAATGGTGAAAACATGTGCTACTACCTCAGATGAAGTTGCTGCTTTAACTCAGCAAGTGGAAGCATTAACAGAGCAGTTTGCGAGCAAGAAGGAGAGAAATTTTAAACTTAATTGTGAGTTAGAGCCTCGTAAAGAGAGTCTTGATCAGTTGCAATTGAAATCTTGAGAAAGTAAGTCTGGATTTGGAGTGCCTTTTGTTTCATATGACCCAGCAGTGGTTGCACTGATTAAATCCCTTCTTGGGCAAGACAACAGAGGACGTGACAATTTTCATTAAGGGTATTAGGGATGCTGCAGAATCACATGAGTGGTCCGAAAAGTAACTCAGCATGTTGCTAATATGTGTTTGGTGGAGGACTCCAGAGCATATGTTGTGTACCATGAGACATTGAATAAAGCATATACATTCCAGGAGTGGGCTGTGGGATTGTGCCAGCAGTACAAAAAGTAGAATAGTGGATGATTTTTTCAGGAGAAATTAAGTATGTTGTCGATGCTTTGCAATAAGTTTGTGGAAGCATTCTTGGATAAAATCCATAACCTAAACACAAAGACATATGTACAAACCCAGAATGCAGAAGCTAATAGGTTGCTGCTACAGGAGGCAGAAAACAGAATGGTGGATGTTTTTTGCAATGGTATACCTGCTGAAATGTCATGGAGGGTACAGATGGAGAACACGTAGGACTTAGAGTCAGCTCTTAGGATTGCAACACTTGTAGAGGAGATGGATATGGCCACAAAGCAGAGGCTGTACCATTGCATGTTGACTTCAGAAGTCAACTGTTATAGATGTGGCCATGAGGGGCATGTAAGGAAGCAGTGTAAGCAGCCAGAATGCTATGCTTGTTGCGTAATGGACCACCGGTCATCTGAATATGGAGGTAAGAAGGGTGAAAAGCAATGACAAGGGAAGCAGCCATTAAAAACAAATATGATTGCTTCAGCCATTGGAAAGCAGTACCCACATACCATAACATGGAATAAGTTGGTGAACAGATGGAATGTAGCTTTGTGGGCTTAGTGGGTGGCAGGAAACAAAGATTTTTGGTTGACACTGATGTGAAAGTGTCCATTATCAGTCTGGACCTCCTGGGAAAGAGAAGACTGGAGCCTCCATGGCATGGCATGGAGTTGGTAATGATAGGGTGGAATAACTGGGTATGGTAGCACTGGTGTTTTCAGATGAGGAAACTAATTTCAGCGATCACAGGGAGGTTTTGTCATGTGTAGGTTAAGGTTATTCAATGATTCTTGGACTAGATATTCTTGACAAACATCATGCTAAGACTGATCTTTTGCATTGCACAGTGAAACTCAGTGGGACTTCGTTTCAACTGGGAGCAACAGTTGCAACTGAGACAATGGTGCAAGGTTCACCTGTCATGGAGGTGAAACTAACTAAACTACTTATGTTTTCTGTAAAGATCGAGCAGCAGGAGAAAATACCAGCAGGCATAAGAAATTTAGTGTGGGTTTCAGTGGATACCGATTTGCTGAGGGAAACATTACATGTGGTTGACCTGCTCTTAAGCAATGAAAAGTTGGATAGTTTGCATTGTTTTATCTGCAGAAGTTTAGTGCATATGAGTGACATGAATGGGGAACATATGGTTATGAAATTTTGGCAGAGGGGAGGTGACTGTCAAAGGGTGCAATAATAGTCACTCTGGCAGTCTTGGAAGGTGAGTACTTTGATAGATAGTGGGAAAGTAGATCATTTGAAAGGGAGTGATTGAATGGATACAGAGAACTTGTTTTTGAGGTTTAGTGATTTATTTTGTGTGAGCAGAAGATTACCAGTGACCCTGCTGATGTAACATCACATACTGACAGGGGATAGTGCACCAGTTATAGGAAGCTGTACCATATAGCAATGCAGCTGCAACTATTGGTAGAAGAATTTATTGAACAACAGCTATGGGATAGGATCATAAAATTCATAGGAATGATAGTTCCTGGAATGGAAATATGGTCATTGTGCCCAAAAAGTTGGCCAACGGGACATGGAAATACAGATTTTGCTGTGACTATATATATCTAAACTTGCAAACCATTTCAGATGCTTATCCAGGTCCAAACATCAAGGAAAGTTTGGATAATCTAGGTCAGTGTTGGTTCTTTACAGCTATGAACCTCAGGAGCAGATACCATCAATTGGATGTGATGCCTGAAGGTAAACCAAAAACAATGTTTACCGTCCTGGCAGGACATTTTAATTACAAACACATGCCATTTGGACTAAAGATCCCACTGGTAACTTTTCAGCGGTTGTTGGATTGGGTACTGAGAAGATTAAAGCCAAAAACTTGTCTAGTCTACTTTGATGACATAACTGTCTATTCAACGGATTTACCAGAGCATGTGAGACATTTGTAGGATGTCTTTAGTAGATTACGATTGGCACATTTGACATTAAGTGTGGATAAGTGGTATTTTGTGCAAACGAAGTTAACTAAGTCTTACAAACCCAGTTCAGAATTATCTGATACTACAAACAACTAAGCAGGTACAATCATTCATTGGCCTATGTGATTATTACAGATGAAAGACTTTGACCCCTGAACAAGCTGCTGAAGAAGAGGATGAAATTTCATTGGTCACAGGAATGTCAGGAAGAACTTGAAAAACTGAAAGAAAGATTAGTTTCAGATTCAGTATTGGTTTTTCTTGATTTTGAGAAAGAGTTTATCCTTTCACATCATGCTTCAAATGAGGTACTCAGTTGTGTTTTGAGACAGATGGTAGATGGTCATAAACATTCAGTAGCTTACGCTTCAAGGAAGATAAACAAGGTGAGCATAACTACTCAACAATAGGGAAAGTGATGTTGGGGTCATATACGGTATCACATATTTTCGGTGATATCTATATGGTAGGAAGTTTAAGGTTGTGACAGATCATGCCTCATTGAAATGGTTGCATGGTTTGAAAGATCCATCTCATAGATTAACTCAGTGGGCACTTAAGCTTAGTGAATTTGAGTATGAGGTAATCCATAAGCCAGGAAGCTGCAGGGTAGGCACAGATAAGGGATAAGGAGTGCCAGGCATTTAAGTCACAGCCACATTTCACTAGGTACAAGGGTTTGTTGTGTACTACGACACATTGTGGACCACATGTGGTGGTTCCAGAGGGTTTTTGGATGGAATTTCTGCAGCAAGCTCATGACCATAAGTTGTCAGGTCATGACGGGCAACAAATGACAGACAGACATGTAGTAGAGCACTTTTGGTGGAGGAACAGAAAGCATGACATGAAGCAGTATGTTAAGGACTGTGTGCCATGTGCACTGAGGGCTGACAATTATGCATCACAAAGTGCCATTGGAAAGGTTTCCAGAGGCATCCAGTGCATTTTCTTTGCTGGCACTGGATGTCCTCTGACCATTTAATAAAACACCTGCTGGAAATAGGTATGTTCTCATGATCATCGATCATTTCTCTTCAGTTCTGGCAGTGGTACTAGGCACTAGTAGACAACTAGATTTAATGAAGCAACTATGCCGCATGTTGCATATAAGGAAGTTATGGACATGTCCATTTCATCTGCAAACCAAAGGGAGAATGGAACACATGCACAAGACAACTGCAAAGATTTTGAGTTTTTACATAGTTTCTAGACATGATGATTGGGACACCTATTTACCTTATGTACTGTGCTCCTATAATTCAAAGCTCATAATGCAACAGGCTTGTTGCCATTCGAGGTGGTGTACAGCAGGAAAATGCCATGTCCTTTTGACAGTTTGGTCCTAAATTAGGACCAGATGGTGAGTTGGTGAAGAAGTTTGGCAAAAGAATTAAGGAAATTTGGAGGAATGTGCAAAAGGCAAACAAGAACACACTGGAATACCTGGGACAACCAGACACATGGGTAAATTGCTGCAATAGTGCTTGGGGCAGTGGGTAATGATCACTAGTCCCTATATGTCAAAGGGGAAAATGAAATTTTTAACTAAATACCAGAGACCATACCAGGACATGGAGATGACCTCACCTGTCAATATAAGATACAGTTC
This sequence comes from Schistocerca gregaria, assembly GCF_023897955.1. NCBI lineage: Eukaryota > Metazoa > Arthropoda > Insecta > Orthoptera > Acrididae > Schistocerca > Schistocerca gregaria. Next base: position 633,573,011 of record NC_064920.1, on the reverse strand, counting down.
CTCACAAAAACATCTATTACACACATCAAACCATTTAAAAGAATGCTAGAGGGGATGCCACATTTATTGGCTGCCAATGAGGAGGTGAAAGTTACAAAGGGTACAAAGAAGGAACCATAAATAAGTGAGCAACGTAAGGTGCATGATGTGTCATATAGGTTTAGGTCACAAAATTAAGTTGTATGATTGTAATTTGCTGGTTTTCTTATTTTGGATTACTATATTAGGAAGTATGTATTATCTCTTTTTTGCCTTAGGGATATTTGTTGGTTTTCTTTTTGTATGGAGTCATTAATTTTTCATTTTGTTATTATCAATATTGTTTTTTTTGTGGATTATGCATTATCAAAAAGAGGGAGGGATGACAGAGTAATTTATGATCCATCCGGGTGGCCAAATACGGACTGATATGAAGTGAGTTTGTTTCTAGGGTTAGTAAATGAGACAAGTTGTGGGAAGAAGCTTCTGCCAGCCTGAACTTACTTCTAGAGGGTGGGTACACATTGGTTATACTCCGTATTGACACTGATAAAAGTATGGTTGAAATGATACGCAGTAGACAAATTGGTAAGGTTGAAAAACTGCGAGCTCTGGGAAAGAGAAATCATCATTAATGGCATGACTTGTGAGACCATTCGGACAACACAGGAAGGAATCATAGGTGCCAGCAGGGATGGCTGGATGGATACAGGGATGGTCAGGGAGGAGGTGGCAGCTGATGTGGAAGTGGAACTGTAGGGAACAGTATTGAGAGGGCTGGCCATGATAGGGCCAGCTACAACCACAAAGAAGGCTGCATTGTCAGCTTTGTCAGCTTCAGAGGCAGCCAGGACAGCATTGCGAGGGCTGGATACAATAGGGCCAGTGACAGGCGTAAAGGATGCCACATGGATAGCCGTGGAAGTGGCTGGGGCACTTAAAACTGGTAGGCAGGGTTAGAACCAGGCAATGGCAAGGGGGTTGGCTGATGATGAAATGAGTGGTATCCTCCAATGGTGTCACATGTTAGGGCTGGGCAGGTACTATACAATAAATGGAGAGCCGCACAGCACAACAACATTGCAACAATTTCGTGGCAGGCGGCCCAGCATGACAGACACAAAAACTTTTGCGTGCCCTGCCCAAAAGCTGTAGAAAAAACTGGGGAACCTTAGTGAGCCAAATGCTGCTCTGCAACAAAACCTGAGTTCCCCGACCCATTGACTGGTGGGCTAGAGATGACGAAAACTCCATTGAGTGAGAATACACAGCAAGGGAACAAGAGTGTAAATGCACACAGAAACATGACAGATATGCAGACCAACAACAGTAAGTAAGGGGATTGTACATTAGAACAACACATGAACAGACCATTGAACTACACAGAAGTGTGAACATTCACTAGATTATGTATCTGCTGAGAAATATGAAAATGAATTGTAAAGAGACACCTACCAGAACTGAGACAAGCAAACAACTGAACATAGCCACAGAAAGCAAGAACTGAGCAGTCTACATCCAGTAAATGAGTAGAAACACTCACACTGTGGCAAGGCATGAACACAGATGGTCTGTTACACAATTGGACACAGTTGTAGAATTCAAATGTAGATTGGCACAACACAAGAACCACAAGGATGCTGCCCCATTGAAATGACTACCACACAAGCAAAATCAAAGTGGTTGAAAAACACATGAGCAACTGAGAAGTATGAAATGGGCTATAGCAAAATGAATGAAGAGACATCAAGACTCACTGAAACATACGTAAAGATGCAGCCTCATTGTCCTTGTCCTGATCAGGCATTGCCATTCTTGGGAAGAGGTTCAGCCACAGCTGCATCATCTGCACAGAATGTGACACAGCTTAGCAGCAGCAAGCTTGGCATGGCAGAGAGGAGGTGGCTGACTGGTGGGCAAGACCAGTGACTGACACTGCAGCTAGTGAACAGTGAGCTGGCAGTGGAGTGCATGAATCTTGAGCAAGCACTGCAAAGAGAGACTGCAAGAAGTATGGATGTGACATGTATCATGAAATCATTATCCTTGTTGCCAACTATGAAATGTGGCAGATGAAGGAAGAACACTGTGACACAAAACCATTATCCTCAATGCTGCAAAGGAAGAGCATTCTAACACGAAACCATTATCCTCCTTGCCAGATATAACAGCCCTTGGCCAAGTGGTGTGCCAATGATGTGACTAATATGGACACAATGGAGCAACACTGTTTGTTTATTGATTATGAACTAACTCAGGACAGCTTTAGATGATGAAGATCCAAATGTGAGTACTACTGAAATGTCTTTTGTAACAATGTGCAGTGGAGGCCACTGTTATGAAGCCCACAATTTTCGGCAGTGGCAACGACCTGAAGGAGTGGGCCTTCCGGAGTGGCTGTCACATGGCAGAAGCTTCGATTATGGTGAAGGCACAGGTACAGTGTAGTCGGGCTTCCAGCATGACTGATGTATATGTATAGCCCGTGGCTGTGATCCAGACAAAGGCATGGAATACCACGTCCGATAGATAGTGCAGCAGCAGGCTTTGTGCACCAAAGTGTAGGCTCAAAGGCAGCTGCCAGCTGGTCTGGAACCCAGAGCTGAACTGACCACTAAGACGCTGAGTAGTGACCTAAGTATCCATCAGTGGAGGAAGAAAGGCACTCTGTCACCTGGACAGTGTACCTGTCACATGCGCAGACCTGAATAGGTGCCTGTGACTGCTGTTTGTTGCGATGCGCATGCCATGTATTGGTGTGGCTTGCAATGCCAAAAGCTGTGGTAGCTGCAGGAGACTTGGGGCAGTAGACAGCTCAGTGACTCTTCTGTTGTGAAACAGCTTTCAGGGGCTGTATGTGGCCCATGAAGCATATCCAAGAGTGTGGTGACCAAATATACAGGGGCCCAACCATGCATCGTACATATATGAGGTGTGATCAAAAAGTACAATGAATGAATTTTTTTATCAGCAACTGGTGATGCTTCAACCATTTGATGTAATTTGTCCAATAGCCTAATCTGTTGAGACAGGCAGTGTCAAGTTGGAACACATACTGGCTTGCCAGTCAGCATCTTGAGATGCTAGAGTGAGGTTGTGTTCACCATGTCTGTCATGCATTATGGATTTCAAATGTTCACTTCCGTTTCAAGTTGCAAAAAAGTGCCAAAGAAACTCATGAAATGTTACATTTTGTGTATGGTAATGGTCTGAGCAATTTAAAAGCGAAAATGAGTCAGTAGAAAACAAGCTACATTTGGGATGTCCATTAACCTAAAAGACAGAGGAAAACATGCAAAAAGTAGCACAAATTCTTTGTTTAAAAAGATGAATAACTATACAGGAACTTACCAAAAAACTTGTACAGGTCTTTGAAAGGAATTTTAACCAACAATTTGCAAATGAGATGAGTGAGTGAAAAACTTGTTTCCAGAATTTTGAATGGTGAATGGAAGGAAAATCATCTGTCTGTTTGCATGGAAATAAAAGATCATCTTCACTCAGATCCAGACATAGAGTTCAAAATTTTAACTGGAGATGAAACTTGGATCTATAGACATGATTTTGGGATGAAAACTTTGAGCTCCCAATTGAAAATCAATGAATCTGCTTGCCCTTCAAAAACATGTCAGCCAAAATCAAATATCAATTGTGCTCATTGTTTTCTTATACTGGGGGCTTAGTATGATCAGAGTTCATTCCATGAGCATCTAACTGTAAACCCAAGTTGTACAAGATAACAGTGTAATGTTTACAAAAAATGTACAAAGAAAGATACCAGAAAAATGGGCTAATGGCTTTCTTCTTCATCATGACAATGCACTATACCACACCTTGTTATTGATCCACAAGTTTTTGTCCAGAAAATGTGTTCCTGTCTGACACATCTGCCTTACTCACCAGATTTAGCACTATGTGACTTCTGGCTCTTAATAATGTTTTGATACTATTCCTGATATTGAGAGGGCCACAACAGAGTTTCCAGTCATGGATGCAATACTAAGATAGTGCATTGCCAGCTAAGGACAGTACTTTGATGGAGATTAACTCAAATTCCATGGAAGCTTATTACTTGCTTCTAATAAAATTATTCACAATATTTTTTTAATCATACCTCAATTACACAATGCTCCATTCAAAACTGAGCTCATGATAAATGCAAAAGTTTTATGAGTGATGTGACTGAATCTTAAACTGTAAGACATTTCCAGGGGCAGATGTGGACTCTAGCCACAATCTATTGGTTATGAACTGTAGAATAAAACTGAAGAAACTGCAAAAAGGTCGGAATTTAAGGAGACAGGACCTGGATGAACTGACTAAACCAGAGGTTGTACAGAGTTTCAGGGAGAGCATAAGGAAACAATTGACAGGAATGCAGGAAAGAAGTGTAGTAGAAGAAGAATGGGTAGCTTTGAGAGATGAAGTAGTGAAGGCAGCAGAGGATCTAGTAGGTAAAAAGATGAGGGCTAGTAGAAATTCTTGGGTAACAGAAGAAATATTGAATTTAATTGATGAAAGGAGAAAATATGAAATTGCAGTAAATGAAGCAGGAAAAAAAGGAATACAAACGTCTCAAAAATGAGATCGACAAGAAGTGCAAAATGGCTAAGCAGGGACGGCTAGAGGACAAATGTAAGGATGTAGAGGCTTATCTCACTAGGGGCAAGATAGATACTGCCTACAGGAAAATTAAAGAGATGTTTGGGGAAAAGAGAACCACTTGTATGAATATCAAGAGCTCAGATGGAAACCAAGTTCTGAGCAAAGAAGGGAAAGCAAAAAGGTGGAAGGAGTATATAGAGGGTCTATACAAGGGCAATGTACTTGAGGACAATATTATGGAAATGGAAGAGGATGTAGATGAAGATGAAATGGGAGATACGATACTGCGTGAAGAGTTTGACAGAGCACTGAAAGACCTGAATCGAAAAAAGGCCCCGGGAGTAGACAACATTCCATTGGAACTACTGCCAGCCTCTGAAGAGCCAGTCCTGACAAAACTCTACCATCTGGTGAGCAAGATGTATGAGAGAGGTGAAATACCCTCAGACTTCAAGAAGAATATAATAATTCCAATCCCAAAGAAAGCAGGTGCAGACAGATGTGAAAATTACCGAACAATCAGTTTAATAAGTCACAGCTGCAAAATGCTAACACATTTTCTTTACAGATGAATGGAAAAACTGGTAGAAGCTGACCGTGGGGAAGATCAGTTTGGATTCTGTAGAAATATTGGAACACGTGAGGCAATACTGACCCTACGACTTATCTTAGAAGCTAGATTAAGGAAAGGCAAACCTACATTTCTAGCATTTGTAGACTTAGAGAAAGCTTTTGACAATGCTGACTGGAATACTCTCTTTCAAATTCTGAAGGTGGCAGGGGTAAAATACAGGGAACGAAAGGCTATTTACAATTTGTACAGAAACCAGATGGCAGTTATAAGAGTCGAGGGACATGAAAGGGAAGCAGTGGTTGGGAAGGGAGTGAGACAGGGTTGTAGCCTCTGTCAGAGACAGCAAAGGAATTGGAAGAGCAGTTGAACAGAATAGACAGTGCCATGAAAGTAGGATACAAGATGAACATCAACAAAAGCAAAACGAGTATAATGGAATGTAGTCGAATTAAGTTGGGTGATGCTGAGGGAATTAGATTAGGAAATGAGGCACTTAAAGTAGTAAAGGTGTTTTGCTATTTGGGGAGAAAAATAAGTGATGATGGTTGAAGTAGAGAGGATATCAAATGTAGACTGGTAATGGCAAGGAAAGGATTTCTGAACAAGAGAAATTCGTTAACATTGAGTATAGATTTAAGTGTCAGGAAGTCGTTTCTGAAAGTATTTGTATGGAGTGTAGCCATGTATGGAAGTGAAACGTGGATGATAACTAGTTTGGACAAGAAGAGAATAGAAGTTTTCAAAATATGGTGCTACAGAAGACTGCTGAAGATTAGATGGGTAGATCATATAACTAATGAGGAGGTATTGAATAGGATTGCGGAGAAGAGGAGTTTGTGGCACAACTTGACTAGAAGAAGGGATTGGTTGGTAGGACATGTTCTAAGGCATCAAGGGATCGCCAATTTAGTATTGGAAGGCAGCATGGAGGGTAAAAATCATAGAGGGAGACAAAGAGAAGAATACACTAAACAGATTCAGAAGGATGTAGGTTGCAGTAGGAACTGGAGATGAAGAAGCTTGAAATGGATAGAGTAGCATGGAGAGGTGCATCAAACCAGTCTCAGGACTGAAGACCACAACAACAACACCAACAATGTCATACAGGATTGTTTTCTGGGGTAAATCATCAAGCCAAGCTAAAGTTTTCTGAGCCCAGAAATGTGCAATGTGAGTTATAAGTTATGTGAATTCAAGAATGTCCTGCAGAAGGCTGTTTAAAAGGGGGATACCAACTACTGCTTCCCAACACATTTATTCTGTAATGAATTTTGTCATTAAAAATATACCTCTTTTTCCAATCAACAGCTCAGTTTGTGGAATACATATGTGGAATAAATACTAGAAATAATAACACAAAGTTTCAAACCCATTTACTTTGTTTCAGAAGATGTCCACTATTCAGCAATACACATTTTCAATAACATGCCAGAAGCAATAAAAAATTTAACAAATAATTAGGTTTAGTTTGAGAATAGTGTAAAGGATTATTGGTGGCCAACATCTTCAACTCCACTAATGAATTTCTTAGCAGAACTGAGTGATGCGTGTATGTTACTAATAATGTCACATAATGTGAATACTGCATACAATATGACTTCTGTACAAATCTTGTGCAGTAATGTGATCACTGTAAATAAGTTCTGTAAAATATTTTTATTTACTTTTTTATTTGATGGTGCATAGCTATAATAGCAAAAGAAGTATCATATACACCTAAGTGTGTTGAGCATTCAATATTTTTACCAATTTCACAACCACAAGAGCATTTTCATTTGGGATCTGTGGAAAGCACATTAGCATATCTGTTCTTATTTTATAAATGTTTATTATATATTCTTGTTTTCTGACATGTTCCACTTGCAGACAACCTCCTCACTATAGATCAATTGAACTGAAAAGTACATCTAATCTTACAAAATGAAAAATAACTATGTGTATGGTGAACTTGACATAGCATCAGAACAGCCTCTAATACACGAAATATATGCATTAATAAATACATAAGGGAAAATGAAAGCATGCCAGATGACTAGAAAACTGGTAGAATATGCTCTATATATAAAATATTTTCAGGATGAAAGGATAAAAAAGTGCACCTAAAATATCCTCAGAGAAAACCAATGTGCTCTCTGGGCAGAGGGAGGCACTGTTAACAAGATGTTATTAGACAAAAAATAGAGAAACATGAAATATGACATAGATCTCTACTTCCTCTCTGTTGATTTTAAACAAGCTTTTGATAATGTTAACAGGTCAGCATTTAATAAACCAATAGAAGAAATAGCCACCTGTGACAAGAGAAGAACATTAACTGAGTTAACAATGAAGGGTAGAGACGCAAAAGTAAAGATGAACAACAAAATGACCAAGACCTTACTTTACACTTAGAGTGAAACAAGGGAAAGTTTCCTCTGCAATTCTGCTTATCTTAGTATTACATAATATGATATAAAAATAGACAAGAGAGGTACAATGATGGTTAAATCCAGTAAGATGTCTGTATATGGAGATTAATATTTGCTATTGTGGCAAGAGATGTAAGGGCCCTTAGTGATATCTTGAAATAATCGAAGCAGAAGGGGCAAAAATTGGACTTAGTATAAACAAAAATAAGATAAAACACATGACATATCCATTTCTAAAACTAGTAGTAAAGCATATGACCTGAAGGCCACTAATAAATGTTTTTTTTCTGCCCGCTACTTCCATTATCAAGGTGTCTTTTTAACCAGTGACAATAATATGAGGTGATGTTTTAGAGAAAAGATACAAACAGGAAATAGAGGAAACTTAGAGATATTTAAGAATTCTATAATTACTATAATAACCAAGTCAAGAGTATACTATTTCCTATTATGACACGTTGTTACAATAAGGATCAGAAATGTAGATGATGACAGGAGCAGATATGAGGAACCTAAGAGCATTTGAAAGAAAAATCCTGAAAAAAAATTTATGTGGCTGTAGGAGAGGTAGAGGGTTTATGTGTAAGATACAATCATGGACTGCAACAACTTATACAAAGGAAAGATGTAGTAAAAATTATTAAATCTCCAAGATTATGCTGGTTAGACAGATGACAGAAAGCCCAGATGAAAGGAAAAGCTTACCAGTAGCTAGATGGCAGAACAGAGTATTGCCTGACCTTACCAAGATGTATTTCCTGTGTTTGAAGAAAATGGAAGAGAACAGAGATATATGGATGAAGACTGGGCTGTATGCCACAGAGATACAAAAAAAAAAGGTAGTCATAACCTCAGTAGGTTTGTTACTTATCGCCAAAGAAAATACTTAATTTTGCCAGAGAATATGTAATTTTGCCCATATTCATGAATTTTATTCCTGTTGTTATTTGTCATTGAAGCAAAGTGTCATGGGTAGATGTCTGCTTGGCAGCAATTGCAGCAATATCAGAACCATGTATTTCAAATTGTTGTGAATATCATTGCTATAACAGCAGAACAGTACCTGATCACTACTCTGTGCTACACAGTAAGGACTGTGCTATGTACACAGACAGACAGACAATTGGTGACAACATGACTGTCAGCCAAAAGAAAAGAGTCCGTTTTATTCTGTATGGCTGGCTGTATTCATAGCTGATGACCTGCACCTGCAGATTCAGTGGATGTGGGAATGTGTGAACAGTATGGAGAGGTGAATGTTTGTGTACCCTACTTCCACATGCACTCTTACATCTCCTTTCCCAATAAAAGTGAGTTATAGAGTGGCTCATTTAAGAACAGTTCTCTACCATATTAATTCTAATATTGTGGCAATGGGTGGTGCACTCACACACCTTACTTGTTACACTTCACTCATTATAGGTAATAAGTCAGCCACAATCTCACTGTAAGGAACAACTTTGTGCTTGGGAGCATAGAGCACCTTGACTGCTTTAACTCAAAGCAACCAATGATGATGAAACATAACAAAAGTATTAGGAAAATTGTTGTTGACTCAACTGGAAGCTTAAAAGCAATAGCACTCTGTATAGCTTGTTGATATTGGTCAATGCTGTTAAAAGCATGAAGTAAATTCAAATCAATACCTCTAGTGTTTATCACTTGTACTATTTGATTGTACTGTTCATCTATTCCAGATAAACTAAAATTGAATGAATAGGCATTATTGTGGAATATAGTAGAAATGGTAGGTAGGGATTATATGCTTTCTGCATATAAGCTCCCTTGGATGTTTGGGGTATGTGCGAAAAGTCAGCTGACAGTTCACAGTTTTCCATGTCTACCAGAAGAAAGCTACATTGTATCTGTTTGCTAAAGCGAGAGTTAGATCTGCTGCACATGAAAGTTAGGTCAATTGTTGAGCAGAAAGAGTAAATGAGACCATCTGTTGTAGGAAAGTTGAGTTAGTGTTTCCAGTTTAATGAGATAGCAGTTCTGAAGTTGAACATTCACAACGAAGCAAGGGAAACTAACAGTCAGTGACGAGAGTGGGGTGGGGGGTGAGTGGGGGTCAGGGAACATAAAGAAAACAGTATTCAAATAAAGGAAAGATGGGTTTAAAACTAGAAGTAAATGCAAGTCTTCATTGTTAGTGCACTGGGACATTAATGGCCTCAGTGCAACATATACACAGGAAAAAGTCATGGAAATTGATGAGCTACAAATTATTCTTTCAGAAGGAAGAAATATCAAAGTCGTCTGCCTAAAAGAACATTGGCTTACAAAAGAGTCAATCATAGTTTTAAACTTTATGGGAGCAAGCAGTTTTTGAAGTAAAAGCAGGCCCATGTGGCTCCTGTATACTTGTCAACAACTCGTTAGAATATAAAGAAAGAGATGATTCTAACTTTCACAATGGAGAACTTATATTGAAAGTTGTTGTGTAGAGCTAGAAAAGTTGCTGTGTTGAGCTAGAACAACATAATATAATTATTTCAATACATAGAATTCCAGGTAGTGACGAGACTAAATTATTTTCAGATATATTGCAGTATCTTCTACATAATCCCTCAAAAGAAAAGAGGAAAAAAATTGTACCTGCTGTTGATTTTAGCATACATACAGAGAGTGAATCAAGCTCGTCAGCTAAGTTTATTGACTTACTTAAAGAAAATGACTTTAGACTAAATTTCACTGATTTCAACAGACTAAATGAGTGAATTGCAACATGTGTAGACAACATCTTAACAAATCATACATTTAATGACACTAGCAAATTTTCTTTAGACCTAGTTATCTCGCATCACTCTACTTTGCTTATTCAATTACTAAAAATAAATAAAGAAAAATGGAAGTAGATTTTTCATGAAAATACAGTTCAATGAAGAAAACAAACACTTGCTCTGATGTAGATTGAGTGAGATAAATTGGTCACTATAACATCAAAGCTCATGTTAAAAAAAAATTAATAAGTCTTTAAGCAGGTTTTTACATGTTTTCAATGAAACTTTTTCAGTAGTAGTCTGTCACAGAAAGACAAGTAATAAACTAAAGTGGATTACTAATGGCATAATAACATTTAGTGATAGAAAGAGACAGCTACCTGCTGAGCTGAAATTCAGTAACAGTTCTGAGCTCATTAACTATGTTAAATCATTTAAAAAATATTTAGGAAGTTTGTAAAAGCAGCAAAGGAAATGGCAAATACTAAATTATCAAAAAGTACAGGAATAAATCTAAGGCAGTAAGGACAATTGTCAAATCTGAACTTGGAATCAATCCTAGCACCAGAAAATTTCTAAAATTAAGATACATGACAAAATAACCGTAAATCATGCTCAAATATCAGAAAATTTAACAAACATTTTTTGATAATGGTAGCAAAATCTTATGTTAATATAGATATAGACTCCTATCAAGATAATGTACATTTATTTGGATCAGGTCAGAGCAAAAATGAGAGTCTAATTAAATTTGACAAAGTAGCAGAAAAGATATAGAAAAAACTATATTAAACCTAAAAAAATTCTGGGGACAGGATGGAATACCTGCCAAATTCATCAAAGCACTTTAAAATATTATAGCACACTCACTATCTGAAATAATTAATCAATCACTTGAAGAAGGCTAATTACCAGTATTTCTAACATTTGCAAAAGTGAAACCATTATTTAAAAAAGGTTCTAAAGAAGATATGGCAAATTACCATCCAATTTCCATTCTTGCTATGTTTTCTAAAATATTTGAAATGATCGTTGCAATCCCAATTCAAAATTTATGTCACAAATTTAATACAATCTCAAAAAAATCAATTTGGCTTCCAAAAAAGGCAAAAGTACATTTTATGCAATTAATGAATTCATAAATA